>NC_052138.2:23400556-23710423 GCF_016086655.4 Lepeophtheirus salmonis | reverse complement strand
GATTTAATATTTTTCAACATAAATTTAGGTGTAGATTAAGGAAAACAGACAAAAAAATAGAATTTGCAGCCTGTCAAGACAAAATCAAGCTAGAATTATTTTTCTCAAAATTGAATGTGGATAAGATGTATATTTTTCTCGTAATAACATTCAATTTATATCAACAAATTAATCCTTTAGAAGCGCTGCAAATTCCACTTTCATTAGCCAAAATTGATTCTCACAATAAAAATTGAAGGATTTTTTTTAATGGGTCCAATATAAAGCTTGTGAATTTTAATTCTTGACTCTTATCGCAGGGTTAATTTTTGTTGAGACGGGATCGACTACAATGGGAGAATATCGTTTGTGGTGTGGTGGTCATCTTGTTAGGAATTTTAATCTCGATTTCAAGGTGAGAAGAAATAAATGGAAGAATAGCAAAAAATTTATATACCCACCGATTCCATTAACATTATTTCAACAAAAAATCGCACAATAGGATTGTATTAACACAACCAACATTTTGTAATATTACAAAGCTGTAATCAGAAACAACATTTATATAAATAATTATGTAGCCCATGATCTAAAACAAGTGTGACACTTTTGTTTCCTATAATCTCCAAAAGCTTTTATAATTAATCTCTAATTCTTGAGATGATAAAACTCTTAATACAATGTGCCCCTATGATTGACGAATATTAACTCTCAGAATTTATTGTGGAGCTATGGATGTAAGTACTTTTCAAGAAAAATTGAAGATCGTTATCAGAGTAATTCCACTCCATGCCTTTAATAAAAAGTAGATGATATTTGAGATTACTTCCTTCTTCAAATAGCTTCCTGTAGCTTATCTAATAAAATGTCCTCCTAAACATTATTCAAATTGTCAATGCTATTGTATCATTTTTTGTATAGATACCGGAAATGAGAGTTTTATCTGTAATATATTTTTTTTTAGATCACTTGTTATAGACTCTATACTATAGAATAGTTGTAAGGTATTAAAATGCGTCTTTTATTCCTCTAAAATAAAATTTTTATTCAAGATAATTTCAAAAAGTGTGATAAAATCGGTTTAATAGTATTACAAATTTTTTACAACAATTATAGGAATATTTTTCATAGTAAATTTGAATTTCGTTCAATCTCAATCTATATTAATAAACAAAAGTTTGTCTTTCTGCTTGACTGTATAACAAAACAGTCATGGGATGCAATGTAAGTAGCGCCCCGGATGTATATTGTAAACTGATTTTGATCTAAGTAATAATAATGAGGTCGTATTAATTTACTATGGCAGGCGTGTGCATATAGCATGGAATATGAAACACTGTTTTGTTTGTTATTGCTCTCTGGTACTATCAGTAGTATCCGGTAAAAAGAGTCACAAGGTGAACTGTACATAATGCTCCCTGATGTATGTCATATACCGATCTATTATAAAGAGAGTACTGTTGAAATTTTGCAGGTAATTTGTTCAATTCGTATTAAAAATAAATAAATAAAGGAAGCACTTTATATTAAATTTAAATAAATGAATCTGACTTTAGATGAGGTAGATCAACGAGCCAAAGTACTTCCTGGTTAATTCAATCATATAAAAAAATTTATTCAGCTGTTGTTATTTGTTTATTCTTGAGGAGAGAATGTTTACTTTTTTCATTGGTCTCGTATGAATTTCATAATTAAAGAAGGGATCTGTGTAAAGAAAAAAACAACTAAGTATACCGATACGAAAAAGAAAATTAGTTGATGCATGTGCTCCTACTTTTTTCTGTTCATAATTAGATAGGTCTTAAGTCTGTTAATATTTCCTTTAAAAAAAAACAATTCTTGCTTATCTTTGTGTAAATTATAATGCATAATAAAATAAATATAATTATAATGGTTTCCCTGTCCTAATACTATTTAAAATGTAAAATGTTCTTCTCATGATAGCAGTAATTAATTTTCTCCCCATAAAAGTTATATAACAGGCAGTTGATATTAACAATGGTTTTTATTTCAGTAATACCATATGTCTCGCTCCTGCCTTCTCCTCGACCTCTTATAAAAATTCATTCTCTAATCATAATTTATGTTCGTATAAGTTAAAATTTAAAAAAATAAAAAAATGTTGCTTTGTTAAATTAATTTTGTTTGTTTTTATTAGTGAGCGCTCCTTGACATTTAAAATACTCTCTAGTGATCCAAAAAAAAAATCAACTTCTCCAAATCGTATTAATAATCCTGAATTATTGAGGATGGAACAGGTCATATGAATTGATGTAAGTATTGTGTAGCTATGCCACTGCTTGAAATTTTCAGGAACTAAGTTCTTCGTTCGTTGAAATAAGAGAAGAAAAAAAAAGTATTCTGACATATTGAGTATAAATATTTTTATTTTAATTACATATACCGTCAAATTTTAATCATATGAACAGCTGTGATTCCATTTCCTATTGTTGTGCATTTATTACAATAGCTATAGTTTTTGTCATATCTCTCTTATGTATATCATAATTATGATTTATGAAGATGAATTTTCTATATATGTTATGATTTAAATAAAACAAGCTGGTATGTACAAAGGAAATAATTCTCGAAGGCGTTTGTATTTAACATACGGAAAACAATGTTGTTATTTTTAGTGAGCACTCGAGAGACTAAGTACTTATCCAGTCGTCTCATTATTGTTTTTTTCTTAAATTCTTATTATTATCCTCTCATCACACAAATTAATATTAGTATTGAGTAGCTACATGTGAGTGTGCTCAAGAAAAACAAAGAGCAACACTGACAATTTTTTGAGGGAAGGGATATTCTATATTATTAAAGTAAAATTTGTGTTATAGCCGACGCTTGATTACTTCAAGCAATATTTGTATATGATATGCCAATAAGAATGAAAAAAAAAGAAGTATTTCGTCATTTTTATTTTATCTTACATTCAATGCAGAAAATATTTACATTTAAAACAGATGTTAGCGTTCGAAGTAGTCGATAATTTTATTGGTGACATATCTATGAATATATACATTATGAAAGATAAAATATATTATATTGGTTTTAAGTCAGAGCTTTTTAACAAAACGAGTATGAATCTTTTTGAGCATCATTTGATTAGTTTACATATATTTTTAAATTTCCTTTTTGGAATATTTAGAACAAGATTATAATTATATAATACAGTTATACACACCTGTTCAATAAAATTAATGTATAATTTACAAAATTGGATATAAGTGCAAAACTGAATTATTGCGCTTCATCAACAATTATACATAGAATCAAATACTTATTTTGCATATCAAATATTAAAAGGAGGCCAGAGACAGTTATAACTCTTTATTCAATGACTTGGAACTAGTTTGATATAGATATTAGACAAGTCAAAATTTAACACATTATGCTTACATCTGTTTAAATTTATTTGCTTATAAGTGATACCAGACAGAAGTTTTATCATAAGTTGCATTTGAATATGACTGTCAAATGTTGCAACTATGCTGGTAGCCAGAAAAAGTTAAAGTAGTTTGAAAAATTGGATTGGAGTTACCAATCCAGAAAATTAGATAATTTTTTTGGATGGATAAATAATGATTAGACTTTTCAACTTTTTATAATTATTTAAAAAAATAGAGGTATTATAACAAATAAATAAATCTGTTTCAAAAACATTTATCGGTTAAAGACTTGAAATTTTAATAATAGACAATTTTTATATTTTATATATGGATATAAAAATATATTTTGAGCTAATGATTTCGAAGGATACCTTGTATAATTTTATTTTATTTTGCAACCGTCAGCTTGGACTATGTCTCTGGCGGAAAACAATGTAAGTTTTCTTTATGTATTCTGGATTAATTCAAAACCAAGTCGTAGTTAAAGCTGCCTTCACAAAAAAAAAAAAGTTGAGATGGCTTTTTTCCTGCTGTTTCTAAGAATATGTTTATTCATCAATACTTAGGCATTGCTACCAAGTTTAGCAACTGTTTTACTAACTACAGTATTCGAGACGGATCCCAACACAACATGTATCCAATAATGATCAATCTGGTGAGGATGGTCTGGAACCACTCTGAAAGCTTGCTAGATTTATCATGGACTCTATCAGATTTTCCTCAATGAACTTGTATAGGCTGTGTACGAACTCCTCTGACCTGTTCAGATTATGGCCACAACTTCCAGACATCCTCTCAATAGTTCCTATCTATTTAAAATTGCCCAAGGCCCTATGCACTGTCCCCCTTTTCACCTTCACTGTCATCACAATCCTCTTAATGCTCCCTTACCCGTGGGTAATATCCACTATCCTTTGCCTTTTTGACCTCTTCCATCCTTTTTCAATGTCCAATTTTCAATCTTTATGTTTAGAGTGTCTCTGCATGAAATTCAATGCAGAGTTTTTGCATAAAACATCTGGGTCTTCAGATTACAAATACTTCTTAGAGTTTAACTATTTTATCGACTGCATGATAAAATATGGTATTACATCAATATACATTCTTGTATTAGTATTTTACCTAACAAATTACATATTTTTCTCCAATGATACTTCTTATCCCTTTCTTAATTAATCCAATTTAATTTACCTTTTGTGTGTGGGCTGTTTATCCAATCATACTGACATATGTTATGTGTATTGTATTTTTACCCATGGTTCTATATAAATTCATAATTAATGTTATATTTCCTGCATTAATTTTTGGAGAAACTCCTGCTTTTGTGTTCTATAGAGTGTTTTTCAACAATTATTTTGTTTACACCATATTATCAATTGTTTGTTATTTTTTGCAAAGAACAATCTACATATATAAAAGAAAAACTTAAAATAAAGTTCGTTGGTATATTTTTCCAGTTTAATTTTTTATAGAATTATCTATGAAAAATTTATCTGAATCGGAGAAAATACGTTGTACTTACAATTTTTCAAAGTTATCTAATAAATTCTTCACTTTTCATCACAAAAATAATAAGAATGGGAACTTGGTAGAGCATAAAACCTCTGTCTAAAATTAAGTAAAGCTATGTATCACAATTTGTTCCAATGTACTTTTTTACGTTTTGTTTACTTTAAACTTGACCTCTCGAAATAGGATGTTGTCTTACTGTGGCCATATATAATCTTCTTATAAAGTTTAATCAAAGTCAATCCATAATTTTTGCCATAATCTCCGTTCAACTTCGTTACAGTAGGTAAACATTATGGTTTTTCGAATAGTGAAGACCTGCAACTTCATAATATAAAATGGATAAATATAATCATTTTTCAACCCCATTTTAATAAATTATTATTATTCATAAGTAGACTTAGGATTTTGAACAAATTTTTTTTTCCCAAAATGAGCAGAAAAAGAGCGCCTAATTTTTGAAAAAGAGCACCTAAATTATCAAAATTGAACAATTTGTATTTAAAGAAAAATACAGTTTTATCAGAATAATTTATTGTAATTAGTGTCGATTTATATTTATAATTTTAGTTATATCATATCGACAAATCAAGATTTAAGTAAGATGTTGTTTTGTTACTTTTTGCCTTCGATCAGTATTGGTAGTTTTAAATATACTAAAAGACGTCCACATTAGTAATTGAAGTAAATTTGAAGTTGGCAAGATCTTCAGGAGTCTTGTCGGAAGGCAGCATCTCAACATCACCAACACTGATATTACGGCCAACCATTTGCATAAATGAAAGATCAGAATGTGGCAGTTTGACGTAAAAGTATTATCATTTGTTGCAAAATTCATTGGGGATTATTCAAATGTTAGTTTTGTGCCTAATTTATTCTTCCTTTATTTGGCTGTTATCGGCCAAATAAAAATCTATTCATAAGCCCACTAAAAATGTACCTTAACAGTATAACTGTGAAATAAAAAAGCTTATAAAATTTTTTAAATAGGAATTCTGATATTAAATTTTATTTTATTTGATAGTTTGATGAATGATGATAATTTACAACAGTTAGAAACTTAATTTCTGATAAATTACTTTATTTTATAAAAACTGACAAAAAAATGTTTTTAATTTTAAATTATAATAAATATTAAAGTATACAATCACTCCATGTATTTAATGTACGTAGGTATACAAAAAGTATAAACATAAATCTCACACTGTATCTCACGGTCATATTCATACATTTAGCGTTAGGACACATTGCAAGACCGAATTTGTTTTCCTTTTAATTTTCTCATACACAAACTTCGATCTAAACCTAAATACAGACATTAACCAAGACATAAACAAAACAGTTTGTTCTAAAAATAGAATATAATTAATTAAATTAATATACGTTTGTGTCTAAATAACGTTCCCTTGTTCTTCCTTTCAATTTCTCGGATTTTTTTTTTCAATGGTAGGTAAAAATTATAATATTGTAGTTACCAAAATTCAGATAAATCAATAAATATTTTATAAAATTTTTTATCAAGAATGAAAATTTAATGTTTTTACTATTAAAAAAAAACAAATTATAACTAGTTAAAACTCAATACTCAAGTTATTAAGATTATTTTAAAATAAGGATTTTTTAATGTCTTATTAAAACTTACAAGTATTTTTAGAATTAAAATTGATATTTGCAAGGGCAAAAGGGATGGAATAGTCAAAAAAATTATAATTAATTTAAATGATGAATTTATTATTTATGATAATGTATAATCACCGTTCAACTGTTTATCATCTAATTAAAGACGTTTTATTTTAGGTGATCTATTTTTACCCAGTTCCCTAACCACGTTATAAAAATAATTTTTACTTATAGAAGGTATAGTTATCAAAGCTTATTGATATAAAATAAAATGTTAACAACAAAAATAGAAATTGTAGGCCATTAAAGTGTTTTTATAGGTAAAATCAATCAGGAACACACCATCTCAGTCCAAGAGAAAAAATGTGTTGTATAGTTATTATTAATTTAGATTCCAGCGTATTGCACTTCAACATTCAGTATTACTGTTTTTAGTTTATAGTATTATGATAATTTTTGATAGATAATCGTTATTGAGTATTTATTCTAAATATATTACTACATATCTGTTTTCTATATTAATCACTAATATAAAAAATCAAAGTGATGAAATATTTACCTGCTTATTAAATATGTTTGTAAGGTTTACAATATACTGTCCCACTTTTAGTGTAACTTTTTGACTTTTATGTGTTACTTTATGGAAAAGAGCCATAGACAGAGTTTGCATGAGTGCAACGGGAGAGGGGGCTAGGTACCTAATTTCTAGGGATGGGGTTTTTGTAGAGTGCAAGGAGAAATCGGGAGCAAAACTTTATATTTTAAAGCGTGCGTGGGTTCGAATACCAATGGCTTCTATAGAAGGAAACTCAAATATGATATGGAAAATGACTTCAGAATAATTAATTATAGTATACGTACTACAACATCAACTTATAGTTAATAACCAATAAAGAGCAAGGGAGAAAAATAAAAAAATCACTTTTTTAAGTCAAATTTGTAATACTTAAACATCCTGTACCATATCAATTTTAAAATAGGGTCTGAATAATTTGATCTAATGGTCACATCTATATTCATCTATCAAACAAATAGCATAATTTCAATAATCTATTTTATGGGATAACCGATATCATATTTAAAATGGTACTAACCATTCAACAAAGGTTATAATCAAATCACCATCTCCACCCTTAGTAAATTTTTTACTATTTTATAAAAATGAATTGCAGAACTTTACAATAATCATCTACTATTAAGGAAATAGAATATCCAATTTCTCGGAAATAAACATTTCCTACATTACAAAGTATAGTTATAATTAAATATTGATTGAAAGTTTGTTTTGAAATGTTTGTCATGTATCAATTTTTATGAAAATGAACTATTTATTTGCTATTGATGATTGTTGATAATTTTATGTGAGATACAATTTAAATACATGTTGTTGATTTTTCTTGATACAATCAGATGAAAATAATACAATATTTAAAGAAATATACAAAATTTGCTTTGTGAGATCTAAAACAAGAACAAAGCTTGAACCATTTGATTATTATGAGTTAAAAAAACAACTCAAGTTGCATCAAGAATCAAATTTTGAACCATAATTGTTAATAATAGAAAAAAATTCAAAAATGTACTAAGGATAAATAAATAAAATTGATACTTTATAAGGAAAACTACAAAATACGTTCAATCATCCAGAAATTTGACGTGAAAAAAGTATTTTATGGCATTACAAATAATTGATTTCTCAAATTTTGATTTTCGACCAATTATGAAATAGCTCCTCTTTTGCTCTTTAATACAAATTGTTAAATACTTAATCTCAAGTTTATATTATTTAAAAAAAGGCTAATTAAAAATTGATGTTATGACGTCATGGATAAGAATATTTTAAATGAATGCCATCATAATTGATCAAAACAATTTAATTAGTCTTAATTATCATAAATAGTTGTCAAAATTGCCTGTATTTTCGCCATGTTAAAAAAAACAAACGAAAATTAGCATGGCGTCATTGATAATTTGAAGAATGTATTGAAGGAATCCAAATTACATGTCATTACGTTTCATTAGATCAGTTGTGGGTAACGAAAAAGGGGGGAAAGGAAATAAACAATGACATTGGCAAGAATTACTCCGATGTCGATCTTAATTCTACTCTAAATCCAAAAAGGACTTACAATTATAACGCTGTTACAAATCTAAACTGTTACTCACTGTCTTTCATGAGCAAACGCAAGTATTCAATCAGGTTTTGAATATAATTGAATGAAGTAGGAAAAGAAGTTCACTACTCGGAGCTTAAATAATATGAACATAACTGAGGAAAAGAAAATTCATTCTTCTGATTACGAATTCCGAAAAAATGAGGCAGCTAAAAAATTAATTATGATAATAACATTGTACCATGATAGACGTTAAATTTACTTGTCATGAAATCGGCTCTGGATACTCTGAACTAACCAAATATTGCCCGTAAATACATAAATTTTCGTTAAATCTGAGCAAACAATGTTTCTTATGAGTAACAAAACTCTTAAAAATACCTTCATTCAACGAAGTTTTTTAGTTATTCCTTTGATTTTGCACTTGTTTTAAAAAAAATACATGTATAAATATAAAATATAAAACATTTTTATTTGTAAATAATTTAAAAAAAAGGAGTTTAGTGTTTAAAAATAAATATTTTGTTATTCTTTTGGCAAAAACATTCAATTGAATAAAATTGAAAAAGAAAAGAGTTCAAGAAATCGAAAGGGAAAAAACAAAGAAAAACGGTTAATACATTTATTAATTCTTGTTCAAAAATTGATTTATTATCCCAATTGCCTAACAGAGGGATGTCAACTTATTTTTTTTTATAAATGTGATTGATTTATTTCCTTTTATCATTAAAAAAACTTAATGTACAGTATGAAGCTTCTGAATTACAATTTTTTTAGCCTTGATGTAGTATATTTTATCCATAACAAAAACAACCTCATCTATATTTTTATCTACTAATTTGAAAAAAGATTAATTTTCTGCTTCAGTCAATTTTCTTAGTACCCAGTAAAACATCTTGTTTTTATAATGAGTTTTTAGATAACTTCATCTCCTTCTAAAAATATTTATTCTATTGATACATAAAGGCTTCAAAAAATACTCATACATACTATAATTAATTCCAAATTCACTTATTCTATATAGGTAATATGATGAAATAAGTATATTTATTATTGGTAGTATACTGTATTTTTATAAGTAATATTTCATTACATATTCAAATTGAAATATCTCTATAAAACACTTATTTTTTTAATATTTAGATACTTCTTTGATTCACAATTTCAAAATCAAAGTCAAATGTGAATGCCTCAACAAAAAGTAAAACAATATGTTTACTTTTTAAAAAGACATTTCTTTAAATTTCAATTTTAAAATTAACTTTTTTTTCATGTATAATCATTTTTAACCCTTTGTTAGTGAACTATGATAATATACAGTTCTAAATTTATAAAAATAATTCTTATTTCTTCAAAACGATAGATTCTATATATTGTAATTCTAGTTAACCATTTTAGTTCTTTAAAGTTGTTCCATTGCTATTCCATTTGCTTCTTGGAGTTTTACTTTGTATGTGAGAGATTCATCGTTTAAATTCTTTATTAAAGATAGCCAGCCACCTTTGTGATAACACGTGTTATTCATATCAAAAGACAACGATTCCCTTCCACCCTCATGAGGAGTCAATTCTAAATATTGAAGGGCTAACAATATTAATATAATTATTAACAGAATAGTAGCCATAAAATTGAAATATTCATGCTCTTTTTTTAATAATATACATAAACCTCATCAAAAGTAAATGATAAATACACAAAATTAAACAATAAATATTTTTATAACATTATAAATAGGTACTTCTCTTTTTATCTTACTTGGTACAGTCTGTAAAATCCTTTTTTTATTTTCTACATATCAGATGTTTATCTAAAAAATAAAACAGAAAATGTAAGTTCAATGCTCAATCATGCCATTCAAATTTAGTTTAGGAACAATTTCAGTATCAATGCTAAGAAAGTGTACTCAACCCCTTATAATAGTACATTTGAATGAATACATGAAATGAAGAAAAATAAAAGTTTTGAAGTTGTTGAAGCTATACTTTTAACTTCAGCAGAAAAATGGTTTACATAAAATAAATGATCATGTACATTGTAAATTGGAAGTAAATTCTATAAAACAAAACAAGGAGAATAGTTTTTGCTATATCATTGAAACAAATGACAATTATTTGGTGGAATTTCCTCTTTTAAATATTATATAAAGATATGTTTGTTTTTTTGATAACTTTTTCGGGTGCAAGATTCAAGCAAACGATTTTTTCACTTCTTTTTTTTTTTGGCAGAACTATCAGTCAAAAGATAGGCACAGTATATTTTGTACACCCTTAAGGTTAAGAAAGGCTGACCGACACTGAAGTAGTTTTAAACATTAGAAAGCTGCAATGGAGTGTTTTAATATATTTTTAATAGTACTTTTTTACATACCCTTCAATGTGAAAATAGGGATAATGTATTCTTTATTATTGCCTTGATGTGTTTCGTTTTATTTATGTTTCTGTTGTTTTTATTTGTTTGTTGAAATTTAAAAATATATAAATGACAAATAGAGGCCAAGAAAAAAACAAAACAAAAATAAGAACAGAAAATTCAATTTATGTATTTTAATATTAAACATTCATTACTTTTCGTAAATATGAAACTAAAAGTCCCTGTAGAGACAATTCATACAGCTATTATTGACTAAACGTAGTTTTCTAACATGTCATCGGGGAGATTAAGAGCACTGGCTGATTATAAGGTAATATTATATGATAAGACTTCTTTTTAACCCAATTAAAATGCTGTTTTTGTCTTCATGAAGGCTTTTACTATATTATCGTTGATATTAAAGACAGTAACTAATTACCAGGTGGTCCATTGAAATCTGAACCCTTTTTTTTGTGTATTGTATTTTAATTCTTCAGATTTTAATGGACTACTCGCTATATAGCTACGCCCGAACCAAATTAACTCTTGTCAGTCAAAAAAATTGTCAACTATCTCAAGCAAATACTCCGTTAATGCAACCGATTAGGCGGGTTTTCTTTGTATTATTTTTTTTATGTTCCTTTAATTGGTGAGATGGAGTTACACTGATTAAGTATAATTAAACATTATAGTAATTAATTCATCTGACCTAAAGATCTTCATTGTAGTCCATATACATTAAGGTGAAGCTTATTTTTTTAATTTGAGAAATGTAGATTTGCAAGGGTGGCAATTTGTTTCTTTAGGCGAAAGACATTGTAAATAAATTTTGAACGGTTTTGAAAAATATTTAAAGTTTGCTCAACGGCTCCAAAGTTTTGAAATTTTACGATTTTTATCAAAAAAAAGTGTTTTGACCTTAATATTAACTAAACTTTTGTGTTAAAAAAAATTTGATAACGTAAGAAGTTTAGTTAAATAAATTTAGAATCGAAAAAATTCAGTAATTTTTTTGTTAACCTTGGGTTGTTATGGGTCAAAAAGAGCAAATATTCTCATAACTTGCATTTTTTACTATCGGTATGTTCGTAAAAGAAATATTATCCCAATTAGAATTTTATTTTTCCAAAATAATTAACAATGGTCAATTTATTACTTGAAGTTGACAATGCAGGTTAAATAAACATAAAGTTGACTTTTTTACCATTCAATGACATTTGTTCAATTAAAGACTCATAATCCTATACATACATCTTATTTACTCAAAATATTTGGAGTAGTCGTAATTAAGAACTATTTTAGTTGAAAATTATAATCTTAACTTAAGATTACCATGGGGTAAGCTTAAGAAATATCACAACGTAAAGAAAAACTTTAAACATTTTTTTTTAATGATAAAAATTTCATTTATTTTCCTAATATATTATTAATCTAAATTTTGAATATAATGTAATAAAGTTATAGCAATTTCTATCGCAGATATGTTTTTAAATTTAAAATTAGTATTTTTGCTTAAATCAAGGACATATAAGCTTCAATGATCATCGACCAATCGGAGGAAGAATTGGAGCTGCAATTCATCAGATGTAAGTAGAATACTAGTCTTATTAGTGAGACCATCTCCATACTGTGCAAGATCATTAACAACTTTTAAAATAATGATTGTATTAACCCTTGGGTTGTCTTCATTTTCGGTACACACCTTTTTGCCCTTTGGGTCAAAATGACCCGTCTATACTTTGCTATAAAATTATTGGACTTTTTTTAATATTTTAACGACTACAATTCAGTTTGCCAGAAGAACCAGTTTTTAATTCACAAAAAAATATCATTGAATGACTTCTTTTACCCTGCCCAAATCAACTTTATTGCTAAAATAATAATAAAAAAATATGGGAAAGCAATTTTTTCTATATTTGTGTTCAATTTTCCTCTAAATAGTTATAAATACTTACAAAACAATGACAAAATAATAAAAATAGTAAAATGAATTCATCTATTGAGGACATGATGAACAGTATGATAAGGAACAGCCTTTGCATATGTATTTATTGCATTTAAAATATGTATTGTTCGTCTTATTGTCCTTCTCTTTAGGGTAAAACTGGCATCTTTTTCTTTTGCTTGCTTTGAAAGTAGAAGTTGAGGCTTGACCATCAGGTCGATCCGGAAGTCCAGCACTCTGAAAAGCTTTCACAATCTGAGCTGAGGCCTCTGTTCGGGGGACGTTTTTCCTTCTTTCAATGAGTGGAGCTTCAAGTGCCTTTCCTAGCTATTCCAGGAACACTCCTCTGTTGTGGGGCTCTTGTGAGATATGGAGGTCAGATTGATATCTCTCCAAATTACAAAGGCATTGTAAGAGGAAACGTTAATGATATTGTGAAAGATGGCCAGGGGCCAGCGGGCAGTCATCCTTCCGCAGCTGTATGCTCCAATTACCATGTCTAGATTGTCCACACCTCCTTTGTTTCAATTGTAGTCCATAATTATGATTGGCTTTCTATCGTCACGACCACTAATGCTCCCGTCTTTGTGCAGTGTGCTTAGAAGAACTGCATTTTTCTTTTTCTTAGGTAAATAAGAAACTAAAGTGGTAGTGGGTGTGAAGGCAAATTTGGATGAGAAGACTTCTCTCTCTTTTGATGCAAGCAGTGCGGGTCGGAGATCAGGCATGTTTTTACGAACCATACTTACCATAGTAATCTTCATCTTCAGGAGCTGTTGTCCGAGTTGATAAGAGGTGAGGTAAAAAAATTATCACAAGTCACATTGTGACCCCTCAGTCAGATCAAGTACAACACGCATCCCTTGGTTTTTCTCTGGGTGTCCATCGGCCAACTTTCCTGTATATACCTGGATTTTCCAAGCATAACTTGAATCGGCATCGCAAGCCACCCTCCTCCAGCCGTCCTCTCCTTCCAGTTCGGAATCAGAGTTCAAGAATGAGATCGAAAGCTTCTTCAGAAATATCACGCACACTTATATTGAAGAAATGTAAATGCAGTGAATTCTAAAAAACCAACCACATTTATACCCCCTTGAAATGCACAGACAAAGAACAAATATTGCATTGTCATTATGCTATTACGCATAAGAAATTGCGTATTAGAGAGACTAATCAAACAAAGAAACATTTTTTATTACGCAACTACTTTTATAAGTTTCAATTCTGTTAAAATTTTATCATGGGTCATTTTGACCCGGAAGACAATCTTTGTGCATTTTTTTGTACTGGCTGACACAGAAATGTTTCTGCGATTTTTTTTAAATTTTTTAAATATTCGGGACAAGTTAGGAAAAGTCAAAAAAATCAGGCCGAAAAAAACGTTATTTCATTGGTTTTTATGGTTAGTTAAACTATGCGATGGGGAATTTTGCCCCGAAGACAACAGGAGGGTTTAAAGTTTGTCGGTATTCATTTCGATTTTTTCATAAGTCAGGATCGTCTCAAGAAATTTATTTTTTAGGTGCAGACAGTAATACAGTTTCTTTGATTTTTCTGTAGCCAAATCTTCCAAGTTTTTGTATTTTAATTCATTTAAGAGTAAAAAAACGCCTTTCTTGAATTCATTCCTGAAATTTGGATGACTTTTATTTTACGTATTTTTATTTTTAACTTAATGATCCGTCAAATAGAGCGGATACAACAAATTCCTCGTACAAGTACTATAAGTGATTGAATAATTCTATTTATGTTGAGATTTGATATTTTTGAATTAATGGAGTAATATTTAAAGAGAAATTCCATTAAATTTAGGTCAATATTAGGTGTTCTTAAGGATAGAGGAGCAGACATCCAGCCTCAGATATATACTCTCACTATAAACAGACAAATATTCCATAATCCTTTTAGGTTTATAGGAAACAGGTGACATAAATTTTACACCTAGTGGCTTCAAGTAATATAATTACAAAGGGTAGAAATTTTTTATAGTGTGTCGAGGAAGATTTTTTTCCATATATTTCTTTTCATAATCCAGGGTCTCTGGTTGCACATCTTTTACAAGACTATCTTTCACTATCCACAATTCCAGTATCCTACTTAGCTGTATTGATTGATCGCTGTCTTTCTTGAAATCATTTCAACAATTGAGTTGTATGAGAATACATAGATACTGTGTTTATAATTAATTTCATAATTTGTTGTGTATTTGTGTGAGGTAAAAGGTTTTTCCTAATTCATGTTGTTGTTGTTTTTGTTCGTTGAAAAAGAACACAAGCTATAAAAGTCCTACACATATTCGAATTTGTTGTGTAAAATTGAATTTGATCATGTATTTTCCGTTATCAAAAATTTACTGTATTAAAATTTTATCTCAGTTTAAAGTAAAATAAGGTGAAGTTACTTTACTCATGATTTGCTATTAAGACTTTTTGGATCAGGTAAAAGCCAGAAAAAGATAAAGTCCTTTCAGTGAGTAATTCTTATTACCCAATTACGAATTATTAAGTTGATATAGTTTATAAAGTCTTTTATTCGGAAAAAAGATCAGTAAAATGTCAAAAAAAGGCTTCAATTTACCCTAACTTACTCTGATTCTTCTATGTCGAGTAATAATTTAACAATTGCGAATAATTTGAGAGGCATAAATAGTTAATATAGATATAATTTCTTTTGAAGAGCATCAGATGGTTATATGTACATCAAAAAATGCAAACTATGGTAATCGGTTTTTTTTTTTTTTTTGAACAATTACGTTAGTGAAAATATTATAATAATTTTCGATAGCAATTTTATATAGCTAAATATCTTGTATTCATTTTGAAAAAAAAAAATGGTATAATTTTAAAATTTTGAAGCCGTTGAGCTACCTTTAGATATTTTTCAGAGCAGATTAAAATGTATGTACGATGTCTTTGCAACTCCTGTAAGTCCACATTTTTCATATACAAAAATAACCTCCAATGAAGTTCCTTCTCTAGAAACCCCGAATTGCGATCTTACGCTCATTTAGTGAAACAGAATAATTTCTCCCAAGCACGTTGTCGATTGAGCTACGTCGTTCTATCTTGTATTAAAAAAAATTCGCTCACCATTATTTTGGACCATAAGGGTCATTGCTAATCCTGAAGTAGTACGAAAAAAATATTTTGTAAACATGGAAAAATCAAGGTCATACACAATCTTTATATTTGGAACTTGGTATTGGACAAACAACAGTGTAGTTTAATTGTTAATTGAGAAGAAATTTTACATTCTCGAAAAGTTCATAAAGATAGAGAATGTGACTTCATATCTTAATTTTATTTGATATAAATGATAAAATTTCAAAGTGACGACCTTGGCCTCTACCATTGTCTCCATTCTGCGCAATAACGCCTTGTATGTCTTTTAAACGAATTCATGGGAGATGTCGCCCATTTTTTATCCATGGCAGACTTATGGGCATTCAAATTCACAAAGGAGGTTGCACAGTCCTTCGTCTCGATGGCACTCCTGATACCATATTCAAGGGCGTTGCAGTCTGATGAGGAGAGAGGCACATTCACTAGCGACAGAAATTCACCATGTTTTCTTCACATCACTTATAAGTTGTTTTTTTTGTACATAGAGGTCGATTGCTCCCCTTAAGGTTTTTGTTGTCATTTTCAGTTTTTTAATCTTGGTAATAAGATCATTGGAAATGGGGATGATGCTAGAGATTTTGTCATAACTTAATCTTCTGTCAAAAAGCGATAATATACGATTTCTTTTGGCTTCCATCTTGGTTGTCCTTGGTATGATGAAAATTTTTGTTTTACAATAATTGTTTTGTTATTCCTTTACCAGTTAATATTACGGGAAAAAATACCTAAATTATTTTTTCAATCAATTAAATTTACTTACAGTTTCATTTTACAATTCGCTGGGACATGTTGTATTTACATATGATTGTTTTTAGGATATATATAGATATTTTTAGCTAAAATATTGTATTTTTTTATGAGTACATAGATGTTTAAAAATAAATACATAATCGATATAAATCAAAAATTTCAGAGTTTTTTCCTAAAAAAAAAAGGACAACAAATGATACAATGCACTCAAGCAACCATTTTTAAAACGATGACAAAAAATGACTGACTATAAGATTTAAGAAATTGAAAGAGCAACAATAAAATAGCATTTAAGAAAACTAACTAGAAGAACGAAAAAAGAACCCAGGATCTTGATCAAAAAAATTGGAACTTTTTAAAAAGGGAAATAATCTTATATCAAACCATCAAGTATCTTGCTGAGAGTGAAGGATGGAATTTAATCAGATATCTTCCAAACTTTCAGGAGAAGATGTTATCATCTAGAATAATAATCGTGAAAACAGTATAGGGAGTCATGAAATTCTCCCCTTTTAAAAGTTTCAACTGCCTCCGTTTCTCTAAGATAAGAGCTTTACAATTTAAAAATTCATAATCTATAGCATGAACATGTCTATAGATTATCTAAACATTAAAATGGGAAAGGCAATTTTTTCTTATATCCTTAATTGTAATTTCGTATGAATGGATATCAACATGCTAAAGATTCTCTCTACATCGCAATTTAGAATGAGGATATTCCTTTCAATTAAATCTTTTACACTTGCTAAGTCTCACAATTCATCATAATTATATCAATGTCAATATATCAATATAGTTTTTCCATTTTTTCTACACCAAGAACATAAAATGGAAAAGCAATCACTTTGCTATTGTAAAATTATAATAATGAATATGTCAGCTTTATACAATCCGTCTTCATTTTTTTGGTATCTAAATAATACCACAATATTGTAAATGATTATCATTTTTATAATACTCCTGGATTCAATAATGAATACCAAAAACCATATATCAATGACAATTTAACTGTACATTAAATTTAAGGGAATGTAGAATAGAGTGTTTGTTATAAAACCAACTTTAATCGCACCAATATTTGAACTGATAACTATATGAATTTAGATATTCCACGGGGGAATATAACTGTAAAATAATAATTAAAATGATTAAAAATTGATTCTGAGTAACATCAGTATTAATAAAAGCATTTCCTATTGATATTAATTATGTAGACCTTAGCTTTTGTATAATATATTGGCATTTAAGAATTATGATTTCATTGGGCCACCCGGTAAAGGGTTAATAACGCTATCCAAAAAAAATCCTTTTAATAAGATGTTGTTTTTCTAATAATTTTTAACACAAAATCATACTATTAACTTGTAAAGTCCAAAGTTTATATTTTTGTGCTTTATAGAGTGCAACATTTTATGTACACTTAAGAAGCCTTGATAACTTTATTTAAACAAAAATTATTATTTTAGGATACTCTTTTTGCTTTTTATAATAGCTTTACTTTACTCCAACTATAAATTCTGCTATCCAGATTAAAAATGAGAATTTGATTAGTTTTCCAAGAAATGGTTGATTTTTTTTTTTTCATTTAATCATACTCACAAGAAATTTTCTATGATTCAGAAAAAAAATACGATGTATATATTTTTTTTGAAGAATGGATGTGTTTCTTTTTAATAGTATTGAAAATATTATTTTTACGAAGACGTATCAATTTCGAAAAGGGAATTTTTATAGTGTTGTGATCAGAAGATCGTATTAAAATAGTATACCTAGTTTAAATTCTATAATTTGTCCTATTTTGTGGATTTAAAACCATAAATTCATCCCCAGAGGATCGTGAGTAATGTTTTTTTCTCCTTTTGTCTTTGTTCCTTCCACTCTTGAGGGATTGCGTCTTGCCTTGTGTATAGATTGAGTGTGTTGCCGAGAACAAGAAACTTGATAGAATTATGAATGAAAATCCAACTGATCGTTCTCCTGAAATGCTATCTAATGTGAGGAAAATACCTAGAATGTCTTATGCAAAGATTCTTTCGAGGAGTGAGAAAAATGGAAAAGAAGCTGTAAAAAAGTAATTCCAAACTCTACGTATAGATGGGATATATTTTATATCTTTATAATCGAATAAGATGGTCAGATTAAGTCTAAGTTTAAAAATTAAGGTTAACCAAAATTTTGAACTAGACAGAACAATAAATTTTAATATTACTGGGGTTAATACCTTTAAGGGTGTCAATGAAAGAAACCATAATGACTGGATAAACAAATTCAATGAATTGGTTGATTCTTACCCAAATCAAATCCCAATGAACCTGATGCAGAAAAGAAATTCAAGAATTACAAGTCTGTTTGGAGGACATCCAACTTCAATTTCAAATCCAATGTAGCACAAATAATACCTGTTGGGGATTGCCTAGTTAACTTGAAGTTAGTTCATTCAAGTACACCGACAATTTTAAAAATATTTTTAGTTCGGCCACGCTCAAAATAATTGTACTAATAAAAGGCTACAGATTTTTGAGTATAACTCCGTTCTCCTGCAAAATCTGTTATCTCTGAATGAAGATCAACTGGGTGGGACTTTAGTATTAAAAACTAGAAGTATTAATGAAAAAGTAAAACACCTCTGACTGATTAGGAGGTCGTTCTAGAATCTGATTACTGGTTTTTTGCAATCAAGCATAAAGGCGGAGTCTCTAGAGGACAATCAATCTAGTATCTAATATCAGTGCAGAATAAAAGCCATAAAACAATTAGTCAGGGTACTTCTGCCGCAAATCAAAATATTAACACTGTAAAAGATGTGAATACCCAAAATGAAGAGGATATAAACCAAAGTAAAAAACATATAACCTTTAACTCCAAGATTTGAAGAAACTTCAAAAAATTATACTCTTCTTGACGATCGAGATAATCAAATGGAAAATTAGTTTATCCTGAGGGAAACTTCGGAAGGAACCAGCTACTAGATAGTTCAATTAGTCCCTATACCCAGCTCCGAAGATCGATTTGCACGTCAGAATCCCTACGGTCCTCCAATGAATCTTGTCTTTTGTGTGACATTCTGCTTAATTTATGATTCATCGATATAAGGTTCGACTTGAAAAGCATTAAATGACAAATAAAACTTTTTTTAAACAATTTTATAAAGTCAAATTTAAAAATATGAGGGAACTTTTTGTTGGTTATTTTTGTAAATAAACTTGTAAGCTTCAAGTAGATCCATTGAATTAAAATGTATTCGTTAAGTTGTAGGCAAGAACTAACCGTTGTATTTGTCTAATTTTCTGAAGAAGTCAAATCAGAGATATGTTGTGAGACTCGTTATTTTATTCAAAAGAAATAGGGCCTACAGGCTATAAAAAATGAATCGCTTAAATGAACATTCAAAGATTATTGTGCTCTGGAAGTCTTATTTTCAAAAAAAAAAAAAAAATTGTCAAAGAAGTATACATATATTAGGGGAATTTTTTTTTTTTAGCTATTGAAAATGATGGATTTCTATATACTACATCTTATTATATACCAAACTTTTTAAGTGAAATAAGAGAGTGATTTGAAAAGTTACAGACCTAAAAGAGATAGAATAATTTAAAAAAATGTATGTATATATATTTTTAAATAATCTCCTTGTAACTATGAACACTTTTTCCAGCGATGCTCCCATCTCCGTCATCTCTCCAAATAGTACAAGGCATTTTTATCTGCTAAAATTTGTTCATTTTACGAAAATATTATAATAAGTCCATAACTATCCCAAAAACAGTGGCCATCATTTTCCCAGCCAAAAAAGACCCTGTTTTTGTCGCTATTTATAATCCTCACATCAACTCACTCAAAAGATATTTACATAAAAACTACACGTCCTAAATGGCTGAAACTTTAAAAAGTAACGTTTTATGCATAGTCTATATATGTAGCCAGCTTTTATTTACATGTGCTGCCATCTTCACATAAAGTTAAGAAACTTTTCAGACCACCCTCGTATTTATTGTCATGAATGGTTATGGTATAATTTATCTCTTACCAAAACCTCTGCCGTCACTAAACCATTGGTTGTATTATAAACAAAAAAACGACAATGAAACTGTACCACCTCTCAATTAACAGACAACTGACACCATTTAGCATGTATGCTGAAGTTTCAAATTATCATTTTTCGTCACAGCTATAGTCTTATTGCATATCATACAAACTAATTAAGCTTGTTATCATCTTCCTTTCGTACAAAATTACACTGAAATTGGTCGTTCAATCACTTTCATTTATAAATAATTTAGTGCGGAGAAACTGTTGGTTAATATAAAGACGCGTGATGAAAAAAGGAGGATAGTAACTTCCCCCCGCTAAAAATAATTTGTTTTTGGGTTGTACAAATCACTTTGCCATAATAGTACTATTTCTAAGGATAATTCTACCAATGTCAAATGTATAATTTAAAGCTGACCATACATATTTGAGTCATTTCTATTTAATATTGTTATTTGTCATTTTTTCTGGCCGAATGAAATGCACTCACATGCTGGACTTTGCCCGTGGGCTTTTTGTTAATAATCCAAACAAAAGATATGCTAGTCTCTTAAAAAAAACGTTTAATGTTGCTTTTATATTGTTCTGAAAATGTGTATATCAATGCCATAGGATATGATATTCGAAATATTTAAGTTAAAATATATGATTATAGGCAACTATTTGTAAAAAAACTTATTGATGCATAACTTAATAGCTATCAAATACTGCATTATATGTACCCCTCAGATGAGAAGCTTACAAACTATAATCCATAATGCAAAGGTCTTTAATACGATTTTTGATCAAGTTTAGTTTTATAAAGAGCTCAGAACTCATAGTTGGATTGAGTTATAATTCTAAAAAATTTATTTTTTATTTTTGAAATGTAAGTTATCATATCACTCCATTAAGGATCTTCCTTTTTAAAATACAGTTAGTAAACTGAGTAACAAAGAAACGTCAATAATTAAACGTATTTAATTATATGATAAAAAGTTGAACGATTATAATAATAATATCATTTAAACTTGCATCTCTTTTTAATTATATCATCAAAATGCACTCATAAATATCAATTAAAGGCTAAAAATACTTCTATAAGTATAAAATATTTAGGAAAAATATATCTTTATTATAGAATAACGTTCACAACATGAGTTTGGGGTTTCACTAAGATATATATGTTATTCTTACAGTAATAGCTTTATATTTTTATTTTTGGTAAAAATTTTTATATAATATTAATTAATTTATGAGAATTTTGGGAATCAAATTCGTAAACATCCGTTTTTAATGAATTTGCCTATATTAAATGAAGTAATAATTAGTTTATTATAATTTTGTATATAACATTTACGCCTCAGACTCCTCTTTGAAAAAGAGAAGAATCCAGGAAATCATAAGAAAAAACAAATCAATGACTTTTAAGCAAAATAGAATGTTCAGTTATTTTGTTAATTTTGTATCAAAGTCGTGCATTAAAAATGGCTAAATATACGTATGTAGGACAAGGCATTATCAAAATATAAAAAAGAATAAAATATGAGCATATTCATGAAGATCCCAACCATGGAAAACGATTTTTGATTACAGAAGAGAAAACCCCTAACTGCCAGACCATTGTTAAAATCTCTGATGCTGCAAAACTGTAATGGTTCTCATAAACCATTTGGATCAAATCCCCACATAATTGACATTTTCCAATCCAACCACCAAATCAGTGTTCGACCACATGTAAAAGGAATATATTTTGATATTATATTATTAATATGTTAATATATGTACTCGTTTATATTATTGGCTTATTATTTTAAATATTCCTAATTATAAATTTTAATATTTTTACTTTTTTAGGTAAGTTTGAAAATTTAAGAATATTGTTATATTATTAATTCTGAAGAGATTTCCAATGCAGACAAAATCTATTAAATATTACTGAACCTCTAAACATCTATGTTTTATTGTGTTGGTTGAGTCAAGCCCGTGTTTTTTAAAGTATATGTATATATCCTCACTCACATGCTATTTTTAATTTTTTTTAAAAGAAGTAAATTTTTATTGGAATGAGCCAACTACATAATTTAGATAGTATATACAGGAACTTTTTGAATCCTTTCTTCGTAATCAGTATTGAGAATGTGATATAGACTGAAGGAAATAATAATATTTTTAATCGAGTGGGTGCAGGACATCATCAGCTGTCTAGTAATTTAAACAAAAGTAATTAAAAAAACGATTTTATTACATTTTTTGTGATCAAGTCTCTCTTATTAATTAGAGGTATAAAGGAGGATAAATAAATGTACTATATTTAGTCTTATTTTCTATTGTACCAGGAAATAAACATTAAAATTCATTTCAATTGTTATTGAGAGGAACTTTTTAGAAAATTATTTATTTATTAATGTAAATCAGTTTACGAATTATGATTGTTCAAAAATTATTTTTCTTCTTCTTTTAACTGTGAAATAAACATAAGTCTAATATTTGTTCACATATTTATTTAAATGCCATAATGGTATACCAGTACTTTTACAAAAGCTACTTTATGTATTCGTATATACTGGGTGTTCAAAAGTATTTGACCACTTTAATTGTGCTATAAATAACCATGCGCAACATATTAGAATGAGGTTGAATCAATCGACTTAGATCAATACTCAATGTGCACGGGATAATGTATTCTCTTGGGTTCAATGTGCGTAAAATTGCGCCCCGCTCATTCTTAGAGAAAGATATAAGCTTTACGTTTTAGGATTTCACAAAAAATTAAAAGATCAAATAGAGTCAATGTAATATTATAATGTTTACTTATACTTAATCAGTGTAACTTCAACTGATCAATTAAAGGAACATTTAAAAAAATGAAGTTGTGTAGGCAAATCACTAAAAAATATTGTCTTAATTTTTACATAATAGAGATTATAAAGATTTATTAATTTTATTTCCACCATCTTGAATTACAGCCTCCAGACAAGATCGGAAAGCAGTACATATTTTCGTTATGAAAGTCCAGGAAATTATGCTCCAATGGTACTCCACAGAGGCTTTGAGGTTAGTAATATTGCTTTGGTAGACTCTACAAGCTTTGGACTCAATATGGAACCATATTGAAAAGTCTAAAGGATTCAAATCAGTGGATTAGGCAGGGCAACTTTTTTTTGCCTCAGAAATTTAAGTTTTCATGTTTTCTACTACCTTGATGTGTTTTCCATCTACCAGAAGCTTTCCCACTTTGTACACTGTATGAGGGTTAAACTTCAGCCTCTTAACAATGACAAAGTTTGGAATAGCCAGCGCACACGAATATGCTTCAATTTTTATGAATAAATAAGTTAAACAATGTTACACCTTATGTTTTGTTAGCTAATAAATCCATCTTGAGCTGATATAATTTTAAAAAAAATGATGGGAACATTACAAAATCTCTTAAATCGTCGTCATTTAATTGTCAAAGACTTTTAATGGACTAGACCCATTTTCAGGATAGTATTACTTTTCCTAGCAGAAAAAATAAAAATAAAAAAATTCTCAGGACAGTCAAATAACACACTTTTATTTATATATACTTCTTTTTCATTTTTTAGAGTTGATCTTAAATTAAACCGTATCCAATTTGTTGAAAATTTAAGCCAGCTGATATAGTTGATCTTTGATGATATATGTAAATAAACTCTGCTGTTTACTCCTCTAATCAGAAGGATTGAATTATCCATTCATTATTTCCAATAGTTACTGAAGGCATGCATATTTGGACGCCTTAAGAACACTCAATGGATAATCCATCCTCATGTGGATAGTAACTAAAGGGCTAAGGGGGGAAGAAAGCTCCTCTGTTTTTTTATCGTTACCACCAACACGTATGATCTTGTTTAATAAAAAAAACGAATTCCCTAGTATCAATGAAAGTTCTGAATGTAGTTTGACGTCACATATATCGAGTGGTCCATAAAAGACTGATCAGGTTGAATAAAAAAAAAAAGAACATATAGTTTGCTGTTTAACAAAAAAAAAATGTAATAACATAAATAGATAAGTATCTGAGCACTCTTAATCATTACTGTAGCTGTAATTAACGGCAATTAGTTCATCCAGGTATTGGAAAAAAGCCTGGAACCTCCTGCAGATGTAGTCCTCTGTCATGGCGTCCCTGTGCTGGCTGAAAGCGCGATTAAGGGCCTTGGTGTTTAGATGACGGACGATGACATCCCTCCTAAAATGCACCCAAGATGTGTAGTCGAGGGGATAGGCATCCGGGCTATAGTGCAGTCAAAAGTGTCAAAAAAGAGTTCAAAAGACTCATACAAAGGGTTTTGAAACGAAGAAGATGGGTTTTTTTTTTCCTTACTGGTGAAAAAATGGCATTTTCCCCCTCACAAGGCTCTTTCCATCCACTTATATGATAGCTCTCAGTGAAACCCCTAGATATCTTGCATGAACCCTCGTGGAATTGATGGGATTGGCCTGGGCTGTTTTATTAACTCCTCCAGATCCAATTTGTCCTTTTTGAATGAGCTGAGTAGGTTCTGAGCATACAAGAGAGGGGAAGCAACACAAATGATAATTTATTTTGATTATAGCATATTTTTAACTCTTTTCTCATCATGTTGCTCAGGAGCAACACTTGAGAAAATAGTCTTTATTATCAAGAAATATCAAAAAAAAAAATGACTTGCATAAATTATCTTGTTAATATTTGTATATGTGTAAATGCATTTCAGCATCGGAAATACTGAAGTTTACCTGTTTTAAAAATACGATTATTTCAATCCTTCCAGTTTCAATGACCTTTATACTATTCTGTCTAGGAAATGTTTATTAAATTATTTATTACTAGAATAACAATAAAAATTGTGTTTTATGAAATTAAATTTCACATTAAATTTATAAAATAATGCTCATAGAATGTGGAAATAAAATAATTTTATTTTTGAATCAATTAGGGTGTTTAACTTAATATTATTGCTTGAAGGCAACATTAAAAAAAATATATATATAGGATAGAAAATTAATTAAAATTAATCTTGGGGTATGCTTTTTATATTGAAACCATTGCAAAAAAAAAAAAAAAAAAAAAAAAAAAAATATTTCACCTTTTTTTTTGTTCATAAATGATATGGATATAAATCAACTGCCAATTAAGTTATGATTTTAAATAATAAAATATTCCAAATTTAGCCCCAGAAATATTTCCAAATAAAAAAATAGTTAAGACTTTCAAGATGAGAAATACTGGATATACGTAATGAATAATACTAAGACTATTTAATATTAATTTGGTTCACTAGGATATTTGGAAAACTAAAGATTCTTTAGTCAAGGTAAATGTTATCAAAACAGTTATTTGACAAATAATAAACAAAAAATTGCACAAGAAAATAATTAAGAAAATCCTTTTTTTATCTAAAAACAGTTATTTATCCACACTTTTTGCCCTACTTAAACTATTTGGAAGAAAGCCTGTATCTATAAAGGTTGTGTGATCATGAATGACTGTGATGTGTACTGAAGATTAGTAGCGGAGTTATAATTGTAAATTTAAGTCCTCGTTGGATTCAAATTTGAAGTTTGACAGCAATTTAATTAATGTCCATGTTCTTGTTTTATACATATTGGATTTTGATTTTATGTTTGTTTCCTTCATCTCACGGCTGCATGCAGCTGGTCAAATAAAACGTTGATATAGCTAAGCTGCTATCTTATTGTTCATCCATAAACATATCAGGATTATCTCGTTATCTTTTGGTGTCTGCTCTGCTGTGTTATCCGATCCTATGTCGGATATATTCTTAGAATAATCACGGAATAAATACGATAGACTTCTACCAAGTTACGCGTGTATTATACATCTATTTATATTCTAAACTCGGATAAAAGTATCTCACAATAACAATAACATAGACACATATATACAACAGCATACTGGCCGGTCATATTTTTTACAGATCTAGTAATAAATATATCGGGTGGGTACTGGAAATGACTGCTTAATCCGGTGACAAGCTTGAATTTTGAGACAGTTTGACTAGATTTGACTATTATAATAAATCATATTTCTATGATAAAAATGATATTTGAAGGGCAATTTTTCCTACTAGCTATTTTGCAATTACATAACACATAAATATCCAAGTCATTTTAAAAATGCATTTATCCTTCACTTGCCAATTTAATCAAAGGACTGCAATCTAACAATATATTATATATATTTTTTGATGAGACAAGCCTTTGTTGTAATCTTTTGTTTTCATGATTTATTCATGCTTTCAAATAGATTTAAGATTGATTAAGGCAGAAAAATTTCTTATTTAGATAAATATATTTATATGACAAATACTTGCTATTTTCATTAAAAAAATAGAATATTATCCGATGCTTACTATTTTTTTTTGTATACAATTACAAGCCTCTTTTATTTAAAAAAATCATTGAATAAGGTTTGTGTAAACAAAATGATGGATAAACTTGTAAATCCTTTGAATGAAATAATTTTCACGCCCCCTCCTCCCCTCAAACAAATAAATATTTAGAAATATAAATTTTGGTTTTCTCACGTAATGCTAAATATATTTCACTGCTATATTCCAAAATCAATATTCAATGCAGATATAATGATTTTTTTTTGTTCAAATATTAATAACTAGAGGTATTTCCTTGCGACGAACAGAACAAAAGAAAAAAAAACTTTGTCGAAACCCTATGTTTGTAAACTAAAAAGTTTATGTAAGAAAAATTTCAAATCTGTTGAAAATAGATAAATTTTGCAATTTTTAATAAAACTTTAAACGGTTAAATTAACTTGATAGCTTTTTAGCAATTCCTTTGCTTTTGCTTTTTAAGTTCATGAAACACTCGTTCCTACTAATATAGAAGCAGCTGTTATTCTGTTTATCACACTCAAAATTATCAAAATTATTGACTACATATTTTGTACCTAAAATTCAGTTAAGTAATTATTATTTAATTGAAATTTTTTATCGAAAAGGACATTTTATTATACTTAATTGGCTCTGTAAAGCTATCTCAAAGTTTGGTGGTGGTGGTGAATGACCGTCAGACGGATAATCTTCAACCGGAGGGCTCACTTGTTAAAAAAAATACATTAAATTGTAATCCAAAAAGATAAACAATCTGAATGAGCTTAACAAAATATGGTTATATTATGATGTCTTCAACAACAAGGAAGGAGGAAGGTTTTGTTTCTCAGTCCCAAGGGCACTTCTAGAATCACCCATAGACCTTCAAATAAGATGGTACCCCTTTCCACATATCCAGACAGGCGCATGGTAGTTTGAGGCCAATTTGAGTGGCTTCTGGGGAGAAAAAGTGTAGTCTCCCTCCATCCTCCGACCTCCGTGTCATATATTACTCTTTGTGGTCCATTCTTGAGAGCAGAGCCTGTGTGACCATGGCAAAAATTTGGCCGACCTGAACGTCAAACTGGTGGCTGCCTGGGATCCATTCTCGTGGTTATGGTGTGTGTAGCATGCAAGTCTTTCCCAAAGAAAATTTTGGCTGTGGTCAAGGCTAAGTGTGAGCATTTCGATTGAAAGTTATGTCACATTTTTTTGCAAATTGTGTCTACCTTTGCCTATAATTATTTGCAAATTTTGTAATTAGTTATATAATTAGTACTTTAATAAACGTTTAACAGAACTTACCTTGTACATATTAGACATAATCACATTAACCAAAAATATTAGTTTTGCAGCATGTTGTAATATTTGCTATTACAAAAGTGTCTTCTGTTTCTTTTTTTTTTTTTGGCAATGAACTTATTTGTTTGAAATTTGTGCAATTGCACCACTCAATGCCTTGCCCATTTTTATCCGATAGAATTGATGCAGTCAGTCGCAATATAACTTCCTTCCCTCTGAGAACTTTATCAACACTGACGAATGAGTCCTTGCAAGGCACAATCTGGTTTCTTATGTTGAGCTGTTTTCAGATACCATTTTTTGTCCCTGATCTATAATATCTGTTCTGTGCTACATAGATTACAACAGTCAAGACATAGTGGAGATCTGTTTTTCCATGATCGATACTTGGAACTGGAAATTTGATGCACTCTACCAAATCAGCCTCCTTAAGCTCCACTGATAAGAGTAGCGTCATCCTGTTTGCGGTCACAAAATTAATACGGCCATTTTTATTATTTTTACCTTTTATCATACATAGATAATACAAATACGTCTAAAAAAAGACTCCACAAATACTAAAAATGAGCGTTATTATTGTTGCTTTGATTAGCTCCTCTCTGTAGGTCTTGCTGGTCCTGAGCATATAATCAATGTGATCACTTTATATATGCTCAATCATCCTCATTTCTCCCCATGGCAATGTTGGAAGGTTATGAAGCGTGGCATTTAAGGCCACCGATAGAACAATTTTGGTATCTGGATAGACATAGTGAACAAAATACACATGTCTTGTCATCAACCGGTGTTATCTCTATGCCCCTCCACTTAGGGGCTCTCCTTGTCTATATTTCTACACATCTCGAACAGATGCTACTCTGTAGTTTTATCACACTCTTGAATAAATGTAAGACCTCAAGTCCAACCTTTATGGGATGACCATACATAATGCTCAATGACGTGGTGGCGGTGGTTAATGACTCACTTTTTCGACTAGCAATTAGAGACCAGCTGTCCATTTTTACAACCTGTTGCTGGAGGGATTTTTTTCCAAATAAAATTGAGTCCCCCTTGAAAATATCTTATCATATAATAATTTGAATGTCTGAATACAATATATATAATGTATATATATATATTTCAATAAAACCCGCAATAGATCCGAGATATCGAGCCATTTAATATTATTGGATGAATAATGACTACAAAAAAACAACTTTAAACAATTTTTTTCTTTTTAATTTTAGGCCAAACTGATTCTTTTTTTCTTAAACGTCTTCACTTTTCATGAGACTATTTAACCAACTAAGGTTGAGTAAAAGAATATTCACTAAAGGAGGGCTAACTATTAAATATTTGGCTTATTATATAGAAGAAAATTCTCTAACAAATCATCATTGTTGAACACATGATGCAGATCGTTACTCTATAATTAAATGTTTTCTCTTTCAGAATGAAAAAATAACAGCAAAATAAAATAACTAGCACTTTCCATGTTACCAATAACAATAAACCTCGCACAATATATAATGGTTAGGATTTACAACTCTAAATTTATGTAATTCATTTCCTTTTTTAATTTGATGCTGTGAACTTTAACTACACAATTTCGTTGTTAAAAATGAGTCTGGCAATCAAATAAATAGGCAGAAACAATTTCTTGATTTAAATTTCACAAGTTTAACTTTTGTTCTCCTTGGATTAAGTTTGAGTCTTTTTGAATATTAACCCACAAATATAGATGAAAATGACGGTTAACCCAAAGTTTCTGCTTTTGTGGCCATCAGAGTGTTTCTTTATAAAAAAAAAATATACCTTCCACAATATCGAAATGACTTAGTTTTATTTTTCTATTTAATCTATGAATCAAATATTATATGAAAATACACGTTTCCAGATTCAAACATTTTATCATTGATGTATCTTTCTGTAACTAAAAATATTTGACAAAAGATTATTCTTCTTTTACAAATTTCAATACATTCTTTATTTTTAGTCACAGTAACAAAAAACTATAGTTTGTGGAAAAGTGAAGACAAACAAAATACTTTAAAAGTTATTTAAGATTTGTTGCTAGATAAAATATTTATTTAACTTTAAAGATTTATTAATATTGTATGAAATGTTGCCTTATGTAGATCTACAAATTTATTTTTCCCTTAGGTATAACACAAGATCTAAACTTTAAAAAAAACTTTATTAAAGTATTCGCTGAGACTATGTTGCATTTATTGATGTAGTTTTATGTATTATTTAGATTAAAAAAATATATATAGGGTTGATATATACCGGATGAGGAAAAAGTAATGAGACCTTCTAAAAATTAAATTTAAATAGGTGTTATTGATTAAATCTTAAAGTTTTGATTATTTTTGAATAGCTTAGATTCTAAGCCTTTGATTGATGTACATGTTGTAAACAAAAATTATGTATATGTCGCAATAGAGGCAAGAAGAGCCTTAATTGGCAATTTAATCCCCGTCGGGAGTACTACCTCAGACATCATGAAGGCCTTAAACGTCATCATAGCCACAGTCTGTCCGGTCGGAAATCGTTGGGCTGATGGAGATAACCTTAAGAACAAATCCAATAGTTGAAGACCCACCTAATTGAAGACAGAAGACATTTAAGGTCAAACCGACGATGAAGATGTCAGAGTACGCCAATAACAAGAATGTGCATCAGTTTAATGTGGGCAAGGCCGTCCAATAGGCTGAAAGAAGGTCGTTTCGAAGAATTGAGAGGCCAATCCTTACCCAATGTTAAAAAGAACTCCGTCTTCGGTGATGTCAAAAACTCTTGAATGATCTGAAGCACAGCAACAACTGTGTATTTTTTTTTCTCTCATGAAAATAACTTTACCGTTGACCCCGTCTACAGAAACAGAAATGATCATGTGGTATGCTTTTGTAAGGCTGACAAAAGTATCAGGACAGTCACCAAGACAAGCAGTGGAGTATCATGAAAAAGGACTACGTTGCCAATGTATACAAAGGGTTCCAGAGGCGGTTGGAGGCTGTTTTTGAGGCTGATGGTGGCCAGATTCATAATTAATGTGCATTGTTATATTAAAAAACATTATGAAATTAAATTTTTATGCACAACATTTTCCTGATCAATTATGAGTATTATAATGACTACTTCGAGGCAGGATTCAGTACTTTTTCGACACCCAATAAGTTATAGAAATATCCCTAGATGTACTTGTAACTAAAAAATAAAGTATCTTACAACTTTGGGGGGCATGGTCCTCTTCCTTCTAACAGTTTGTATAAGAAAAGGTCATCCCAAATAAAGTATAATACTTTGTCAAAAATGGTAAAATTATTATATAATAGTGATAGATGGAAGATCTGGATATTTTCAAAGGTAGTTAACTATGTAAAACGTTGCAGAAACATTGCCCTGGGTAGAATTCAGATAAATAACCTTTTTTTTTATGGATCAATGTAGTTTTGATGCATTACATAAACATTAAATTGTCTGTTAGTTATTACGATACAAATCACTATGGCTTGTATACATGATCGGGGAAATATAAATAAATATATATGTATATTTTAATATTAGATATATTTTTACAATAAAATTAACACATTTATGGAAGAGTTACACAAATAGTTAAATCAGTATAATTTTCATTAATAACGACCTCAATAAGAAATCAGAAACTTTGGCATATCCAGATAACTTCCGTTTTTATAAAGTAACCCGAATTTTTGTGTTTAGGATTTCAAATTTTAATGTTAGATAATGTTCTCCTATACTTTTAAACACGTTGTTTAAAAGCAGAATTCCTATTTTTATTAGTTACTTGGTATTTCTAGTAAAATGAATTCCTCTTGTGGTAATTTGCACGAATTCATGCTTTAATAACTTGGTTAAGGGCCCAAGTTTACTCTCAGGCCCCAATTTTATTCCAGGCAATTTTTTTTTTTGGGTATAAACTTTTCCTTGCAAGGCCAATACATAAAAAAAAACATTATTTTAGGCTAAATATTCTGATTTGGGCACCCCGGGGACCTATTTTCTTAATTTTGATAGTTATCTGACATTTTGGCGGTTGTGATGCTGATCAATGTTGAAAATATTTTTGTTCCTTGGTACTTGAGTGTGAAGCATATCGAATACTAGTCGTCGTTGAGAATACTTCAGAGAAATTTTTGATCTGATTCATCCCATCAATCCCTAATTAAGAAAGCTTGCATACTTTTATAATGGAATATACATTTGGATTGGTTTCTGCGGAAAAAATTAATATATGATTTAAATCTAAATTGTTGTGAGTTTTTTCTTTTAAACCCTGTATTTGAAGGATAAATATTTTGAGGGATGTTTTTGTCCCAAAGGCTTCAAATTTAAGCGACAAATCCATCTTATTGTAAGAAAAAAAACTAAGAAATTAACCATGTTTAGAATTGAAGGATTTTTGGCTCACGTAATATTAATGTACGTTTATTTGTTTTTTTGCATAAATAATATTAATAATTTGATTTATCAAAATGAATAATGTAAAAATAAGTAATAGAATATGATTTGTTAAATCCCTAATTTTTTTAGTTTAACATAAATGTTCAATAATAAAAGGCTAAAATAAAGTGGATAATCCTGATTTATTTTTATGAACGTTGAGAATATTCATTTGTGTAGAAAGTAAGGATAAAAAATATTTTAATGAAATGCAAATAAAGGAAATACAGAAAAACGAAAAGGCCACAATTGAATTTTTGAATGTTTGAAAATATTTACAAATACAGGCTCCGTGCATAAAGAACGGATGGATCTACATTTTCTCAGATTCGGGTTAGTTAAGATCTTTTGGAGTTAATATGTATCAAATATCGGGTACCTGAACTTTCAGATCTAGATTCAAAACCAAAATTAGAGAGAGAATTGTCTCGAATTTTATGAGTATTTTTCCCAAATTTTGTCAATTTTTTTATTAATTCCAAAACAATGAAGAACCAAATGTCAGAACATAATAATTAGTTATTATAAAACTATTTTACAATATTATTAAATACGTTTTTACTTATAGAGTATATTGCAACCTTTCATAAAAATAATTAAAGTACCATTAGGAATATGATACTCTACTTTGCATCAAATGCATAATAACATTAAGTATCATTTAGAAAGTACTGATTAATTTAAAGTAATCCTACGAAGGTTCGTTTTTACAAAAAAATAAGGAGTTCATACTTCAAACGACTAAATTTATCAAATATTCGAATTTAAGTTTAAAATAATGTGGATTTACTGTTTCTTTACATTTGAGTTATAATCTATGTGTAAAGGAAATAATGAATTGGGAATATATACAACTAATATTATTAATAAGAAATATCTGAGAGAAATGTATAGTGTAAATTATGGCTGTCAAAAAGTATTGGTATCATAATATATTACGATACATATCAATACATTTGGTTATTAACATTAATTGAGAATATCGATGCAGATTAAAACTGGTTATTACAAGGAATTATTGAAAATAAGTGACGATATAGACATTTTGATGTGACGTTATTATTTATGAGCCAGCTAACTTTGATGATGATAATTACGAATTAGTAATATCAACAATAAAGGAAAATATACTCTTATTGTTTTTATCATGAAAAATCTAAATTCTAATTATTTACGTGAATGATATACTAGGTGAGTTTAGTGAATACAAATCGTGGGTCTAAGGAAGCCATAGCTCCCAAATAGGGTAATTATTTATTACATTTATGATCTTCTTCTTTGATTTTTTATATTCGTCATGACATCCTCCTTGATGGAAATTGTATCGACACTCCTCCGTTGATTGACATTAAAGATCCAAAATGAAAGACTCAAACTTGACCAGATGTAAACAGCAAATAACCAATATTTATCAAATGACCAAAAATAAAAAAAAATAGTATAACATGGCATCCTGGAATAACCTATTTATATTGGAATATTACCTATTGAAAGTTCCATTCGTCAATTTTGTAAATTGTTCGAATTTCTCAGTTCATTAAAAAACAGGAGCTTTTATTTTTTATTGCTACCTTCATACATATATATGAAACTAAATTAATTATTGGTAAATATTCACTTTTAAGCAAAAAGAGACAATATGTAAATCCTTTTATTTGCAATAGTACCCTTTTCATGAGTACTGGATAACGTTATCTCCGTGATGAATACTGAAAGGCTTAAGAAGGAAGAATCTTTTTCTTGTAATGAGAGTTCTCCAATGTGAGACAAACTATTCATCTCTATAAATTTTAATACATCTCCAGGAATGTAGACAAACAGGAAAGAAAAAAAAGTTACTCATCCGTTCATTATCAACCGATCTATTCAGCAATATGATATATCAAGTATAAATTATATCAAATCAATCTTACACTTGACCCTTCGTACTCATTTTTAACAAATTGAATATGTTCTTTTTATACATCGGTTTGTAATCTTTTATTAGCTCAGTGCATGGTTACTTGGATTCGATTAGATAAAAAATTGCATCGCAAAGAAAAGTATAAGGGATTTGAATCAGAAGCATGATAAATCTGACACAATAAAAACCTTCCAAGTGTATTGGATTTTCACTTTTTCTATTTTCAATTTTGTTCTCAATAAAAATATTATTTAGTCTTTCATCAGTTTCAATCAATTGTTATGCATTTATATTACATATTATTATAATATTATTGCTCTATCTGTTCAAATTTATTAGCTTTATTATATAATATAATTTGTTTGTTTTAATATTTTTAGAATATAATACATTGAATATTGTTAGGTTTTCAAATATACTTTATATGTGCAAATTTATTATCTCTAAAAAGTCTACTCATAGAAACAGAATTGATCATAATGATACGTTTTTCATACATATCGGTTTTTTCTTAGCTCGGTAAATGATTACTCGGAATGGATAAATACAAACACGACTCGGACAGAATAATATAAGGATAGGAATTAGAGTAATGAGAATTTGGACTCAATAAAAACCTTTTTTAGTGTTTCACATTTTGAAAAATTCTGCACCTTTCGCAGGAGAATTGACTTCATTTATTTATTGTCTTTTTTAAATATAGTCGAAGGAATCAATATAATGAAAAAATAATATATAACTAAATAATTTTTAAAAAAATTATTAAAATACTCTTCCCCGGTTTTAAGCATACTATTGTATACATTTTTGAATATTTGTGATATTGGTTAAGATATAAAATTGCTACGAATACACTTACAGTGAGTAGCATTTATGGAATATCACTGGAGGATAAGATATATTTTTTCTGTAAAAAATCTTTAAAAAAAACATTTCTTTCTGTTTATTTAAAACATCATAAATAAACATCTTTTGTAAAACTTGTTGAGGCACAGCAGTTTATGTCCTCTCTGAATGTGAAGCGACAAGAGAAATTTTAAGATCAATTAAAATACAATTAATCATAAATTTCAAAGTTATACTTAAACTGAGTCACTAATCAAGATCAAATCAATTTTAATATCTTTTATCACGACTACCACAAAAAATTACTTCAATTAAAAAATAAATTCCCAAAGCACCCTTTATACAGGGAGTTCAAACCATCAGTGTCGATAAAAATATTTGTTTTAAATGCAATTTTCTCTCCTTCCAGATTAAAAAAATATAAATGAATTCTGAAAGCTTGATTACAGTCTCTTTACTAGCCCGAAAGCGCAAGAAGGTTTTCTTATATTGGTAAATCCTGGAATTTTTTATTTGGTGTTGCAGGGAATTATGTTGGTTTGTTGGTCGATCGCACCCTTGCAAAAAGATCCATCAGGGTCAGATCTGGCGAATTTGGAGGCCAAAAGTGCGTTAGGGAAATGAGTTTTGCTGCCGAATGTAAGGCCTCCAATTGGCAACCATGTCGCTCCAGGTCTTCACTTTGTTATCTAGCACGTCGAAATAGTCAATAGTATTGACATAAAGGCCTTGGGGAGGCCTGACATAAATTTGTTAGATTCTGTCAACAAATACCGGTGTCCGAACAAAGCCAAATCTACCTTTGGTATCAACCTCCAATAACCTTTTAAGGCCTTAAATTTCCTCCTAACTTTGCTAACGAATGTCTTACAATGTTCCAGAGTTTGATCAATTGTTTTTTGTAACTCCCGGCGTTGATTACGAGTAGAGTTTTGTGTCTTTTCTTAATATTTGGAACAAAAAATTCGTCAATTGATGTCATTTATTTCCAACTGGTGCAGGTTTGAGTAAGCTATCTAACAAACAAAACAAAAAATCAGATACAAAGTGCCCGTGTTTGCCCGAAAAAGTGCTCTAAAGTGGTGGTATGAAATATTTCATATATTGTCTTTGTTTAATTGTACAACTTATTGTTTAAATTATTTTGTGAACGCAAATGATTGTTCTAATATGTTTGTAAATACTCAATATTGTGCTTGAAAAAACTTGATTCTAAAATCTACCTAGTATTTCTAACATGTAAAAAAATAAAAGTAGTAACATGAATCATGAGTATAATTTATACAATTCTTGCACAGGATTATAAATGGTATATTTCATTATATATAAATATGAAGACTATTTTATGCAAAAATATATTATCTGATTAGAATGCTAGAAATTTTTGATACTGTTTTGAATTGACTCCTTAGAATCTAGGTCTAGATTTGGTCTTTATTTGATTTATATGTCTTAATTTGACCCTGATAGGATATGGGGGTCACAAACACGGTATAGGTGCACCAGCACAAAATTAGCATTGGTGATGGAATTTGACCGATAAATAGGTACTCTCTTTGAATTATTTATGATTTAGAGTAAAATTTAACGTATACATTGTATGAGTTTCTGAGTACTTTTTTCCAATAGAAAACTTGAAAGAAAATTTATCTTTTTTTTTGTGGGGGGAAATATCACAGAATATCACATTCTATCTGACAAAATATAAATTACTATTACAAAATGTCTTTTAACTTTGGCACAGCCATAAAATTGTTGTATATTTTAAATTAATTATTATCTTCATTACTATAACTTTGTTGTTGCTGTTGTACACCTCAGTCCTCACATTGAAAAAAATAGTAAGTCAAGAAATCTAAGAAAAAACTAAGGAACGACTTTTAAACAAAATGGCTAAATATAACGATAAATCATAAATAAATAATTTAGGAGCAATGCACTCCACATTCTGTAGCGAGAGTATACAAACGTCAGCACATATTTTCTACGAGTGTAATAGGGAGAGTCGTTTGGTAAGATTGTGTGAAGTAAAATTAAAAGAAAAACTACTAGTCTCGACGTCAGAAACTGATTGGGTAGTGGTCACAGATACAAAACTCCCCAGGGCTTTTAAGGTTGAGGCCATCATCAGTAAAGTGTAGGCTATAATATATTCTTGCTGATGTAACAAGAAACCCATACGAACCCATTTGGAAGGTGCAATAGAGAAAGAACTCGTAGTTTTAGCTAATTTTTCCGACATTGGTCGTTAATTCGGACTTCTAGGTACTTGAATATATAAAAAAATGAAAGAAGCTGTGATTTTTATTGTCGTTATTCTTATTATTGTTTTTTCTTTAAAACCATAGCAGAGATGTGTGACGACTATGTTATATTCCGTTAGAATGTTGGTTTGTTTTTGTTTGCCATAAATATAAATAAAGGTATGCCTATAGGCTTTAAAAAAAAAAATCATTCAGTTGTACACTGAAAAGTTATGGGTGAAAAGATGTAGCTATATGGACAACGCACTGATTAAAAATAATAGTATTAATCTCATTTTTCAAAGATCATGGAAAATTTTAGTAGTTCTTCAACATATATTTGTTTTGTCTGCCGAAAGTCTTCCAATTTTGGTGTTGTATTAAAATTCATTTAAAAATTTTCCCAAAATCTTAATAAATTGGTCTTGCACATTTTTCTTCTATACAAGTTTTGGGTATTTAAAATATTTGTACTCCACTTTTTTCAATTTCAAGTATAACAATTATTATTTTTCATATTCTGAATGTGGATTTATGCGTTTCATGTACGTCATGAAAGACTTTTTTTTTAATAAAACAATTCGACAATTATTGATGGTAGAAAAAAATAAACAAAATTTTTAAATGTTCATTGAAAGAAAAATCGAACGATTACAATTAGAATCCATGCCAATAGATGTCATAAGGACACTCCAGAATGTAGGCTATTTTTTCCTTTATTGTATGAAATACTGAAATAGTACGAGCACCCTCCCTTTTGCTAGTACTTAGGGAAGGTTTACCGATGAAAGGCTTTACTTCTTTTGTGTGAACAATATAGAAATATCCAACCACTTTCTGTTTGAGTGTAAAACTATGAGTAATATTAATGACCACTTAACCTAGATTCCCCCCCCCCAATTTAAGTGTTATTGATATTGGCCTAGAGGGAAGAATATAATTTTATAGTAACTAAAATTTAACAAATTCCTTAATAAATTAATTTCCCCTGTTTGTTGAGTTGTATATTTAATATGATTGAAGTTTCTATTTTATAGATAATAATTAGTTGAAATGTAGTTGTACAACTATACAAAATATAAGCTGGGGAGTACTTTTGATTTATAAAACATGGATGTAAATAAGAGTTGAAAATATTTTCTCCAAAAAATGAAATTTCTTAGGCTGATAAAAGAAAAGAAAGTGTTTGTATGGTTACACTAGACATATCTGAATACATTTTAGGCCCATCAAAATAATATCAAAGAAAAAAACACTTATTATTTCTGAATATATAGAAGATTATTCCAACATTAATTTTTGGAAAGAAAAAGTGTCATTTTTCTTTTTTTTTAATCACTATAACCAGGTGTCTTACTTTATAATATTTCTACATTTGAAAATATGATATGTCTGCTTATTGCGGGAGCACGCTTAATACAGGTAACAGAAGGACCAGGTTTGACTGTATTATCCTATTTGTTCTTGATATATTCGACTTGATTATACATTTATTCATTTAACATAAATATATACCCAATATTTATCGTAATTAGTTTATAAAGTGCAAGTAATGAAAATTAATGTGGAAAATTGATAGAGATTGAAAACTGTTTTGCATAAATGTGTGATAGGTTGATTATGATCATGATTATAAACAAATGCGTTGTAAATACACAAGGTGTATACTGTATATCCATTTCAACACATCCATCATCTATCTATGTCCATCATTATCTCCACATAATGAAGTTGTTTATAATAATAAAAAATGATTATAATTAATTCCTTACTCATGTAAATACTCCTTAATTTAACTACATTCATATTATTAATCACTAATTGAGGATGAATGCGATAAAGTAAAGCTCATTAAATGGAATAGATGTTAAATTGATTCTTAGTGGTATCTGACAATCAATATCTATTAGTGTATAAAATTATATACCATTGACATCTTCATAAAAAGTTATCAATTCATGTCTCTCAGAATGATATTTATACTGCAAAGTTGTGTAAGTGATGCATTGTAAATATAAGCATTGTATACAAAACCATAAATTAACATGTAAACCCTGACAATGTAACTAGTATTTTGGTGAAGAGTATCATAGCTATATTGGCGTTGCATAAGATTAGCTGCAAGTAGCGTTGAGCTATGATAGGAAGGAAATAATCACAAGTCCTACTATTTATACAATCACTTGTGTAAAGGAAAGAGGGGGAGAAGGAAATTAATAAAGACTTATGGAACAATTACTCTGATATATATACCCCATTCTATTCTGAGTCCTACAAGGACTAAGATTTAAAACTCCGCAATAAATCTTCTAGATTACGCTTTGTCTTTTTTTTTTGCCCCAACTATTTAATCAGGTTTGGAATATAATTAAAAGTTTTTCACAACTGAGGAGTTAAGTAATAATGGCAACTGCTAACGAAAGAAAAATTGCATTCTTCAGATGACCAATTCAAAAATAATGGGCCAGCTAATAAATGCACAGGATTTACATCACAAATTATAGTTATAACTACACAATAGATCCTCAATATTACTCTTTCCCATTTATTAGAACAAACACTTTATGTAGAAATGTTTTTCCTTCATTTAATGATCCTTAAATTAGTCAAATGAAGAAATAAATAAACACAAGTCCTATCTCGTATCAATTCAAGACATAGGCAGGAATTACTCCGTTGTCGATCCTCAATTCTACTTAGAGTCCCACGGGGACTTAGATTTATAGCTTTCAAATAAATCATCAAATTTATTCTCCATTATTCATAAGCACAAGTATTTAATAAGGAAATGCTCCCTGCAAAATAGTTAAACAGTAATGATATTAACTTTTATAAAAATCCTCAAGTTACTAACCACAAAAAAAACTCGCACAAAAAAAAAGTCTTATATTTACAACTTTACTTATAACTCCACAACCAATCCTCAGTGTTATTCTACGTCACTTATGAGCACTCACACACACGTGTTTACTCTATATTTAGATGTGCTCTCCTCAAGAATACAATAATAGCGTTAACAGCTTTGAAAAAAAAAAAAAATAATGCTAAGATGGCATAAAAAAGAAAAAAAATAACCGCTTTTTATTTACTAAAAACTTTAACCTTGAAAAATGCTAAGAATTAACAATCTTATGTATGTAAAAGTATAGGGATTTTGTAGAGTGCAAGGAGAAGGCGGGATCACACTTTTGCGGTACAAATGAATTGAGATCTTTGATAATATCAACAGACTGTCGCCGAATTTTGGATTGATAAAGTTAATGTTGAAATTACAATTATCCAACAAAGTACACGCATTTAGGGTGGGTCATATTTTGTACAGCTCTTACTATAATTATACAAAAAAAATATTTTAATTCAATACATATTTCTATTTCCTTTCAGTCAATGGAAATTCATGTGTGTAAGTATATTACGCATTATTTTAAGAGCAAATACATAAATATTTGTATTCATGGAAACATTTCGTTTTCCATGATTACGACACGAATTAATAATGAACATATGTTATTCAACCTTTTTGAATGTTTATTATTTGTATGAAAGTAAGTACTGACTCAAGGAATATAAAGAAGGAGAAACATTTTTTGAAATCTTAAATAAATACTCTCTACATTTTTCTTATTTGATCTTAGTAACACAAATATGTACAAGAAGAACAGGTGTTCACCTGCATTTCAGATTCAAAGACCGATTTCTTTTAAAACTGAGATTTAATTAACAATAGTCGATAATCTTTCAATTTTATATTGATATGTAATATCTTTTAATATTTTTGAGAATAGTAAGAATAAGTTTTTAAATATGTTGGGTTTTGAAAATCCGAGAAAAGTATTCACGTTAGGATTGATTATATTTTATATAGTAACTTGCTGATTTGAAGGGAAAAGTAAGCGAAAGAACGAATGAACTTTTAAATATTACAAAAGATGTTGCTAGCTTTTATCATTTGGGAATTTACATTATAATTACTTATATAAATAGAGAAGAAGGATGAAATTATTTCTTCCATCCCCCAAAAAAACCATGAAGCTGTTATTAAATTTTTTTTCAATAATAAATTGTATAATGTATTTATATATCACTCTATGTAAGTGTATTGATAAAAAAAATGAGAACTTTTCAGCTTTGTATCTTATGTTTTTTTTTTTTTGTTTGATAATAATGTTTTTTTGTTTTTTTTCAGATTGGAATATGGAGAATGTAGTGAACATGATATTTACAATTGAAATAGTATCTTTCTGAAAAATACAGATGGAGGTTTGGTTTTGTCAAAACATACTTTTGAAGACCTAAGAGGCTCTAACAAATATAATAGGAGCATGCTTGTTTATTTCATACATCCATTGGAAGTTTTCAAAGCAAATTATTGCGTACAGTACTGGAGAGAGAGGTGTTCAATGTGTAGATCAATTATAGAATAGGTATTGCCACTTTTTTTTTGGGGGTAATTACTCCATCAAGTTTAGCACTCATCTGAATAGTCTTGATGCGTATTTCAAAACCACAAGGATAACGCCTGTTGGTCAGCTCCATTCAAATAGCATCGTTTTGAACAATACCATAATTTTTCAAAGGCCTAAATAACTTTTCCATACCCTAAGAGCGGAAAGAAGTGTTCAAATCCTTCATTTCCGGCATATACTGCACTAAAAACGGTTTTTAATAAATTAATAGGATAAGCCTTTTCCAACACCTATGCTGTGGAACACCCTTCCACTCTTTTTCAGAGAAGAATGCAGAGGCTCGACCTAAAAAGACACATGAAAAAAGTAGACCTATTAGTAATCAATAAAAAAACCTCAAGCAATTCTCAACAGAAAGGGCTTAGGTATAAGTTGACAGCATTATAACTTTTTACCACTAAATCAAAAGTATGTCCAGAGGATAACAATGTTCAATTCGTTAAAAGGATCATCACCTCTTTTTTTTTTTTTTTTTTGTAAATGGCTTTACACATGTTGAGAATAGTAAAGGACTTCGTATGGCCTCACTTTGGAGTTAGACTAATCCAATTGGATTGGCTTGTCGTCACATCTCCTTCAAATAATGACTTTCAGAAAATAGAGAATAATGTTTCCCCTTGGAGTTCAAGGTTGCATGTCCACGTTGAAAATAATATCATAAACTCCTCCTCCACTGGAGGCACACCACCAGCCACATAATATATATTAATCACACTTTTACTAAATAAAATGGAACAAAGAGACGTTTTTTGTTATTCTTAATCTGCTTTTCTATCTCTGAGAATTTTAAATAAAAAATTTATTTGTTTTTTTATCCTCCTTGAAAAGGGGGAGAAGAAAAAAAATTGTGAACCTTTTCTCAAAAAGAAAAACAATTATTTTTTAAAGTTTTTATCATTGATGTGTGTATGTAGTATAAATTTATCTAAATAATTTAAGAACATTTAATATAAAACATATGTGTTGCTATAAAAGAATAATTAAAATACTCTGTTTGTTGCCAATAAATGTTGAAAATATATTAAACAAAAACATCTTTTTACAGCCTAAAAAAATTTATACAATTATTTTTGTTTATAAATTCACAGGTATAAATAATTATGATATAAGTTTAATTAGTTAGTCCACTTACACCTGAAGTAGCATTAGCAATAACTACAATAAGGACAAGTTAAGTTTTACATTACTGCTACATCAATTTTAATTTGGAGTGGTTTAACATCCCAGGGCAGTATTTCCATAATATTTCAGCAAATGCCAAACCCATAGCTGAATTATGTGAAATTTATTTAAAATGGCATCTATGCAGTTAAACTTACTCTTACCAAAAAATAATTTTAAAATTGGCCACCTGTTATTACCACTAGGTGGTGCTCACATATTGAAAAAAGCAATCACTAATTTTAGAGGTCATCTTATGATAGAAGTATGATTTTTGTATCAAATTATATATTTTTGGAGTGAAAAGCTTATTTTTGATGGTATGACCTGTTTAAAACTATAGAAAACAATGATTTTCAATGTTTTTATCTTAAATTAACATTAAATTAGCATGGTTAACTAAAGTCAAAGGAAGTTACTAACATTAATAAAAGAATGGATTGGAGTATGGTACTCTTGAAGTAATCCTTCATCCTCAAATTTGGCCCGAAAGATATGCTTCTTGAAAGATAAAAACATTGAAAATTATTGTTCTTCCTTAGTTTTAGCACTTTCTTTTTCAAAAGTACGCTGTAAGTATCTGCATTGATCCCCTACTTCCTTTCAACAAAAATGGGAGGCTAGATTTTGCCTGTGTAAGCCATAACGCCCAAGACGGTGGTTCCGGTGGAATTTTCTGTTCTGAGGAAATGTATCACTGAAGCTGAGATATTCTCAGGATGTTTGGTTGTGATATGGTGTCTGTTCTGCTTATTAACTGTTGCATCAACCGAGAAAATATGTTTATCAGATAAGAACAAATCTTTTTGTCGGCCCTGAGAAAATTTAAAATCTCCTGTAAAAATTCCAAACGTCACTGTTCAGAGATAAGATGTCTTGTTTTCCTCCTTTGCAATTTTGCACCCATGTCATTCCGGATTAAAATTAATAAAATGTGTACCATTAGAAATAATCAACCCTGTACATTTACTATTTTAATGAATAAATAAAAAAACAATTCATTAATTTAAAACGATGAAATATGGTAAAATAAATATTAAAATATAAATATATATTGTAAAAATATAAATGATAGGAAATATTACAAATCTATGGCTTTCTACTCTTTTTTGTCCTCATACCTCAGGCTAATTTCTTGTAGTATAAACATAAGGAAGCTGCAGTCCCTGAAGTTATATTTTTATTAAATTCATTACATTCTTTGTAAATTGCTTATAAAATTATACTCAAGACAATTATTCTCACTTTTCTAATAGAAACTATTATTACTTATTGCATTAAAAAATGTTTTACTTAAATACATTTGGGTAATTCCAATTGTAAAATAATATTTTAATGAATAATATAACTGAAAATGTAAGCTAAATTTTTTTATCTAGATACATAATACACAGAAAAATAGTTGTATTCGTAATTTTGTCGTCTTAAAAAACATATATAGTTTAAGGGGTTTTTTATGTTCCATGAAATGTAAATGCTATAAAAAATATTTTAAGAGTAATAAACATAATTCTTGGATAAAACAAAGTCCCTGGCTGTCATCTTTTTTAAACAAGCATTAAATATTATTTTTGGTAAATATTTATATGACCTATAAATATCTTTATGCAATTTTTGGGAGTCACATAAGTGCCCATATATATTCTTTTTTTTTTGGACCTAGGTACAACTTTATGCGACTTTAACTTTTCTTAACTAAACAATATAAATTATCACACTACATTATTATCGTTATTTAAAATCTTGAAATTGTAAATTTAGTACATATTACAAATCTTATCAAGGGAGCGGGGATCAAATTGTCGCCAAAATATTTTTCTACAAAAAAACAACACAAAATATACAATTTTTAACTTTTTTATTGAAAATCAAAACTATGACGAGCATATAGGTATAGAGTAGCCATTCATTGGATATAAACACCGTTAACATCAATAACGGCCTCAATACGGCCTCTGAACCGGCCGCAGGCTCTTTTGACCATCTCATTGTCCATGTTGCCGAATACCTCCTTGATGGAGTCCATCAGGCTATCCTTGGAGGCCACAAATCCTTGGTTACGACGTCATAACAGTTCACAAATAACCACTGCATTGAGATTTTGGACACATGGTAGGGTGCTGAGTCCTGTTGCCACACCCAGGGCCTATCTCCGGCCTTCATGGACCTGGTAGGGTCATCCTCAACAATCTTCTTCCCTTGTCGACAAATTCGGTGTCCTTGACCTTCCTGTCGGCGCCCTCCTCCTTGGGTGCCCTCTTTATGGTGGCATCAACATCCCAGGTGTCCTCTAGCTTCTTACGGATACGCTGAACAGTCCGTAAATACACTCCTAAGGTTGAAACAATCGTTGAATTGGAGATTTCACCTCCATTATTAACCAATGCCATGACTACGGCGGACCTCGAAAGCTCCTCGTTCCACTTATAGCTCTTTATCTCCTCATATGTTGACGGCATGATGCTAACTGAACTACATATCGTCAGCTGACGATAATAGCTTTCCTATTTGGTAACCAGTTTTTTATTTGACAATGTCGTCTTCAAGTTATCAAGGTTTTAAGTATGCGACAATTTGATCCCCGCTCCCTGTATACAAAATCTCAAATATACATCTTACCAGGGTATATGATTTATAATTGCTTCTTCTGTCTTTTCTTGCAAGAAATACTGTGAAAAATTTGTTGTGAACATTTAAGAAAATAACCCTCTCTCAACTTTTTGTGTGGCGTGGCCATTTCAACACATTCATTGGTTTTTTGATAGAGCTCTTCAATTCGGAAGTTGTTAAGGAGCAATAAATAGGTGGCTCTTACACTTCTTCTGTACAGTTTATCAGGTCAATTATGCTAGAAGGCCCATTGTTTATAGAAGTTTTTATTCTGATTCTGACAGATAGGCTACCCGGTTGTCCGTTTAGTAACCTCTCTCCCCTGATAGCCAGGATTCGTTATACCCCTATGACAATCTTCTTCCATTCATTAAAGCAAACTAGTTTTTTTTTAAATCATTTAACTGTGAGCATACCGATCACATCTGTTCGCTGTTGGCATCATGAGTTCAAGCACCAATTTTTCTGTAACTTGAGACTATTAAGTTGAAATAGGATGTGCCTTCGCAATTCTACTCAACAGTACTTTACCTTGGTATTGAACCAAGATGTATAATACACAGGAATTATAAATTTAACTATGAATTGCGGATTTTCTTACATTTTTCTCCTGCAGTACACTCGTTGATTTTGAGAACCTTAAAATTATGGCAATGGTGAGCTAGCGGCTGTGATAAACAGGTCCAATCTCCAAAAAATCCAACCTTCACAGAAAACCCCCTTCCCTAATAGCACAGACTATCATATAACCGTAGTGTTAATATTGAATAACCTCGTCAAAAAGTTTTACTTGTGGTGGGTAAATAGATATTCGGGGTAAGTTTGAATTGACATCCAAGTATTTCTAATATTCAAAATTTATATTTTGAATTTTTTTGGATTGTTGTAGCTATATATTAATCCATTTTCCACTTTGCGTCCTGATTAATTATGAGTAAAGGTTTATTATGTATGTACATAAATTTACAGTCAAAAACCATATAGCTTTAAAATTGTATTTATAGATGCTTCCATTACTTTGTCTACAAAATTATTTAATACATTTCTGACCTTTTTTAGTTAGGTAGGATCAATCTTCTTATGAAATCAAAATCTTCAAATTTAAAGACATATACTCGATGTCGATGGAACTTACGGTTAGTTTAAGCAGTTCATTATACAATTATGTTTGAATTAATTGAAAAACTGGCTGGCGTGGAAATATTTAGAATATTTCAAATATTTATGGTATTCAAATCAAGATAATGTTATTCCATTCTAAGTGTTAATTTTTGTATCAAACATTTGTGGATGTTGCTAATCGGAGAAAAGTAAAATGAATATTATCATATGTCAAAATTTTTGTGGGTATACTATTTGTTCTTCCTAAAAATCAAAAATAAGGAATATATTCTTATGTATCATTTGAAAAAAGGAACTTTAATAAAGCTATTGAAATTCAAAAATATAACTTTAAAATTCAAAATTCAAAAGTTTAGCAAACTAACTTTATAATTGAAACATCTAAATATATTAGTAATATGACGAATAGAGACTGTCAGTACAAAAAGTAATTTCAAAATGACTAGAGGAGTAAAAAAACTACCAGTGAAGACTGAAACTTTAGAAAAATACTTTATTTTGTTAAAATACAACAGAAAATCGAATTAACAGATCACTCTTAAAATTGGATACCCCAGGACACAGACTAAAATAAACTTTCCGAAAAAGTTAACCTTATTTTACCTATGACCTTAAAAATGCACTTAATAAAATTAAATGTTATATAACTTTTACTTTAAGTTCAAAAAGGCTTCAATGATCACGATATTTGTGAGTTTCTTCCTTTTACTTTGAAAAAATATTAAAAAATACCCATTCATGGGTAAAAACTTCATTTGGGGGGGGCCAAATTTTTTTTTCCTTACTGTTTCAAATATCATTTTGCATCCCAAAAGTTGGGCTCAAATTGATAATAATTTTAAAATTCCCCATCTAATAATATGGCCCATAGAATCTTATTTTAAATGAATAGAACTCCTTCAAAAACTTTTGGTTTGAGAATTTAATATCAAATTTAAGTATGTTCACTGGATACATAATTAATTCATTTTTTATTGTTCCAATGACATGGACTTGATGTTAATTATTTTACTATATTGATCAAAAAAATAATAAATCCAACAAAAATAATCGAATACATATTGTATATATTAAATCAGCAATATATGTATCTCATATATACTATCAGTTCTATTTTTTTGTGGCAAATAAAGTCAATATCGAGGCTCACAAATAAATTACATTACATTTTGATGTATAAATAGGTTTATAAACAAATCAAATTTGTTTGAAGGATGTGCACTGTGCATTAAGCGAAATCGATGTATTCAATGTCTAATTTTGGAAACAGGAACTTAAACCTTCCACGTTAAGGTGCAATCAGTATTTATATAAGATACAAGTTAATACAGAAAAGGCCTTCACACAAAAATAAGTTGAGACAAATGGTATGGGTAAATGTAAACATGTATTACCTAGAATTAGGTACTCATTCATCACAGAAATCCAGAATTCGTCAAGTGTTTTAGAATCAAAACCTGTTTGTAGTGTTTAGTCTCATGAAAATTAACTAAGCCCATCTTTTATATTAGACGACTGATGATTAGCTGTGGGGTAAACAGAGCGTACCCAGTTACATTTTTGTGAAGTATTTTTCTCATGGGACACACCTTTTAAAAAGGTTCAGAAGAGACTAAATAAATTTTTTTTACATTCATCATTATTTCAGTTTGGGTTTAATTCAGTTTAATTTTTTATATATATAACAACGAAATGAAACAACTCATATTCTTTTTCTTTTGTTTTCGGATGACCCTATATTAGATGAGTCAAAACTTCCAAAACTAGTGAAATGATTCCATCAACTAATGACAGATGTATTTGGACTTGGAGATTTTGATAAGTTCAAAGTAATGATAGTATCTAGACAATAGAAGTTAAGACATTAATCATTGGTGAAGGGCGACACCGCTGAAATACGCTGCAGAGATAAAAGTCTGGAGCCTGCAGATCACCTTCGACGCCAAAAGGAGTCCCTTGTTGGTTTCTCCAAAGCTCATTTGAATTAGGGTTTCTCCCTATGTTCTCTCTTACACCCTTCAGAATGTTCTCTATGATGCCACTAAGAGTCCTGTAGTCCCGGAAAATGTAAGAGGTTGTCTTTACTTGTTTGCACACAAGGATTAAAGTTATGGGTATAGGTATTTATCGAAACCATCCTGTAAACATATGTATATGTAGTTATTCCGACAGGTGTTGACATTATCAAAATGAATCACGGGGTTTGCATAAAGTTATGGTAATTTATAAAAAAGTTATGAGTTTCAGCAAAAATTTTAGTTCCTATTTTAAAGATATCAATAATAACCATGGAAGCGATGTAAATATCTATTGCTGAAATAGCTCGAACAGGAAATGTCAAATCCACGGAGTACACCAGGACAACTGTATACGATATTTTAGAGGCTCTGAACTAGTAAGGCGACGTAATTAATTGGTTCAAACACCCGGAAGCAACAAACAAGGGACCACAACCTTTCTTACCAGCCTGAAGAGGTTAAATGAGGCAAACCTAACCAAAACGATGTAGGAGCTGGCCATAAGCCGCTTTGTGAACACAGTGACGGTGAATAGGGCCGTCAAGAACTGGGACCTTGTATAACTCAAGAAATAGAAACACAAGGACAACCATGTTGCATATCCCCTCTAATACATGAAAAACGAGTATATTTTTGACTGCACAAGAACAATAATTGAAGGAACAAATGTAATTGCACAAATTCAAAAGATATATAAGTAACCCCTTTGCTAATAGTTATGCAATATTTTACAAAGTTATTTTTTTCCTCTGCAAGAATTGAAAATCAGTGTTATAAATGTTCTTAAATGCATTTACATGGAGGAGTTTGATTGATAATATAAAAAATAATTAGATAAAGACTCAATCAACACAAAAAAACATAAAGAAATGAAATATTAATTACGGAACTTAATTTTTATTAATTTTTATGTTTTAATTTTATATGCATGTGCCGTTTCAAAAAAGTTAAATTATTCATATTGTCCTACATTGTACTGATTTCCTTCAACTTGTTTGACATGGTATTGAATAATGTGGGAAAAAGACCCGTCACTTAATTCTTATTTTGGAAATTCCATAGCTGCCGTTAGCCAGGTGTTGCTGTGATTGTAATCTGCATTGGCCTCCCTCCCGAACAAACCCTACATTGCAAAGTCAAGGAGGTTAGAATCAAGTGAAAAGGAAAGCCAAAAAGTTTTTCTCAAAGTACTGAAAATTTTGATCGTACTATTCCTGCACTTCATTAACAGTGTACCTTGGGATCCGATCCTTGTGGAGGCATAATCAGTCGCATTCGGGATCCTTTTTTACGTCAGGTAGGGAACATCTGTAAATATTACCGCGTATAGAATACTACATATTTACAAAGATTTGGTTCTTCAACGGAGTTAATATATTTTTTTTATACGATATAAATTTTAATATTTTTTTCTCTTAAAATTATTAGGACAAGTAGAGCCACGGTAACTTTGACTCCCGTGCAAATTTGTTTTGCATCAATAATAGATTTAAGCAGTCCCTTACTAACTTTAAATTGCAAGCATAAAATTATTTGTTAAAATATCTGTTAATATTTTTTACTTAGCCAATATTATTCACTAACAAGTTAATTTAAGAGTTTCATTTATTTTAGTGGTTTTTAGAGTGATCAATGGATGGTTCAAAATATTTAGCTTGATCCAAGATACTCAAGGATATCTCATAATTCTTAAAGTTGTATTATTTATGCATATGGACTTCAAAGAAAATTCATAGATCAAAGGAATTAAATGTAATACAATATTGTTTACTATTACTTTATCATTACAAGTTCATCTGACCAATGAAAGGAACACTAAAGAAAGCATCACTAGTACGCAAAAAAAACACCCTGAAAATTAACGTTTATGATGTTTGGTTGGTAAACAGATTAGTTATCATGCCATATTATTATGTTAGTTATCATCAAAAAAAAGGAAATATACACAAATCCTCGTACATATTTGCCAAGAATTACTCAAATGTTGAACTATGACTTATAGTTATTACAAGTGCAGTGTTGGGCTTTATTTAATCCCACGGACTACGGTGTAGTAAAGTTCACTTGTTGGCCCTTAAATAAATTGAAATCAATCCCTTGTGACGTCATTGAGGGATTTTTTTTTTCGTAATTTTTTAATTATACATATTATATAATTAAGTAAAATATAACACGTTCGTATAATAATGGCTTAAAATTGCAACATGAATATTTCCTGTACTATATTTCCAATGTTCTTCATACAAATCTCTAATATATATTATTTAGCTTAATAAACCAGTGGTATTTTTTTGAAAAAAATTCAAGGACCGATAAGACCGTTCCTAAGACTCTTCCGGACCGAAAATGAGGACCTACACAACATTACATACGAACAAATCTACTGTGTTACTCTCGTTCTTTCATCAGCACACGCAGATGATACTTAGATATTCCATCCTAAGTATTTATGATAACAACTTGGAAAATTACAATAAATTTATAAAAAATATATTTTTAACATTAAAGCTTTTTTCGTATACTTATGGATCAAAATAATATGAAGCACCGGTATGGTCAAAATAAGAAACCAAAAATGAACGTGGTCAGGCTTACTTTTTTACAAATGTTTTGAAGGGAAAACGTTTACATGTTATGACGTTTCATAAAATCAACTGCAAGCAGCCATGAGATCAAGGAATTAGAAACAAACCCGATTGTATCCAGTTATGATTTTGCCAGGAATTACTCTCATGTCGATCATCAATTCTACTCCCAGTCTGACAAGGACTTAGACTCAGTTTTACTCTTCCTCATATACGTAAACAAAACATACCGGTAGTTGCATGAATACGCGGACTAATTTTTAAACGCTTATATCTCGAGGTTCCGTGACCGGGGGAAAATTCCAGCACAAGTCACTCGGTAAATCTTTTGGCTTTGTTTTTATTTTTCTTACTCGCATCAAACAAAGTAGTTTACGATGAATGACGAGACCAAAGGTTATATGGTTGCCACTCTCCTCTGCCCCTGTAGGGCTGTCAAGGAGATAATCAAGGACACTGGATTATCTAGGACTACTGTTTTCAAGGTCCAGAAGCTTGTCAAGGAGGGAAAAGATCTGAAAGACCTGCCATACCTCTGGAATGACTCAAGATTGACTCGCTGCCAACATGCCATTTTGGAACAAAAACATTTGGCCTCCTCAATCACCTGATTTGAATCCCCTTGACTACAGAGTGTGGTGGCAAATTGAGAAGAAGGCCTGTGCTACCCGCCACCCGAATTTGGACTCATTGAAGGCCAGCGTCAATGAGCAATGGGGAGCCATGGAAGACCATTACATCATCAATGTGTGCAAGGCCTTCCGCGGTATGCTTGGAGGTTGTCATAGTAGCTGATGGCGGTTATATTCAGTAATTATATTAAATTTTATACCAGAATAAATTCTCTATTATATAATTCTCAAAAAAAAATATGTCATACGAATTTTATTACACATTTAATTATTTGCCACAAATAGTCCACGTATTTATGCAAGTACCGGTAGTTTACAATATCTTCTCTCCTCTACAATGAAAAAATAATGAGAACTACTTTAGAAAATATATTAAAAAAACATGAATTTAGGTAGCCGTCACCTTGTACCATTATTTTCATGTCTCCATATAACATTATGTTGCAAAGCACACTTAATCTCGTGAGATAAATGTACAATTCTGTAGGAAGAGTATTTTCATTTGCTTTTTACAAATGATTCATCATAATGATAACAGTAAGGTGTTTTTCCTTTGAATAAGAATAGAACAGTTATTTTTTCATTTAATAAAAGGAACCCTTTTATATTTTTTAGCTAAATGAATCTTATTCAAATTTATTGTAGACATTATTCAGATTGTATTGTTTTTAATTATTTATTTTTTTGTAGAAAATTCAAGTTAAATGTTTTTTTTATTAAGTTTAAATTTCGCCAATTTAATGGATAAATATTTAACAATTTAAATATTGAAAATACAGTTAATTTAGCATTTTCATTCTATGCTAAAATATTTTATAATTATAAAGCAGGTTTAATATTTATTATTTTTTATTTATTTAGATATTTCCATTAATGTTTATCTCCCTTACAATACAAAAAGTTATTAAATGACGGTTGGACTCGAAAATTGTAAATATTTATCCGAAATTTCCGACAATTAACCTTGCATGTTTCACAATCAAAATTACTGAAATGGAATCAAAGAAACTAAAATTGCGTGGGATTGGCTGTTATGGCATGACATCTTTAAATATTATTGAAATTTTCAGAAGCCTGGCTTGCGTTTTTGCCTTCGAAGAAAAATTGCCATATTTTTGCTTTGGTATTGTCTATCTTGGACGTGTAATCCAACAATAATGAGTCAAACAATCACAAAACTGTCAAAAAAAGTGTTTGTTTCTCCGAAATTTTATATTTCTAACGCCATCTAGCGTATACAAATCCCACAAGTACAACGCAAGATACACATTACTAAAGTCATATATTGGAAAACTAATGGATTTTTATTACACCTGATTTTTTTAATGTTTTTACTTCAAATATAAAATAACTAAACACTAGTGTTCCTTCGACTTTTAAATTTTACCGGTTCTGGTATCAAAGTGTCATTCAGGGAAATTCACATCTTTTTAAATAATATGGATGATGAATTACTGTGAGCAACAAAATGTTAAATAGTTGGAAGTTCAGAGCAGTCTGAAAATTGAGTCATTTTTCTTCTAATTGGTAGGCCATCATAGTCCACAAAAAACAAATTTTCTTTCTTTTTTTGTCTAGATAGGTACTTATTAACCAGGAGATTCAAAATATAGTGGAAAAAAAACTGAAAAATATATTTGGAAAATCTCATGTATTTATTTTATAATAAAAGTTTTATTTAATTATATATAATCAAACAAAAACCTGCATATTCGACAATTACTTTTTTTAATTTTGTTTGTTACAGCTTGGATCGGTTTAGGGAATGGAATAAAAGCGAGACCCTTAGGCTGTAAAAAAAGGTGGTAGGTATTTTCATTCCCAGTAAATGCATTCCCTATAAAATTCATTCCTGGACATTTCATTCCCACTTTGAAGAGGGATAGATAGTGACGTCATACGGTTAATGTTAGCAATTTTTGTGTAGGGTTTTAGAGGGAGGGCTCGAAAGAGGGGAGTCGGCATTTGAGAGTAGTGATGACTAGTGATGGATGGGAGAGGGATATGAATGAGGTATGGTGTTTAAGGATTAGAAATGACGTCATGATAAATCTTTAATAGTGAGTAGGGATGGAATCCCGATCCGTGTATATTATTTATGCCTTGCTAAAAAGAACTAAATTACTCTTCTTTTTGTTCATCGTTTATCACTACTCATCCATCAATCATCATCAATTTAATAATTTTTCCTTTCCTCTTTTCACAATTCAAATCTATGTAAACAATTAACAAGTTTGCTGGGGCCCCTCACTATCTTCTCCAAAATTACTTACTTTCCCCTGCTTAAAGTTCAGGTCTGGATTGAATCCTACAACAATCATCATCATTCGACATAAGATCATGCTGGTACTTGTAAAAGATCTTTAGAAGAAATCCTTTATCCGCTTCTCATATAATCACAAATATTCAAACTCCAATACGTAGGTTTCAAAGCATTTGGAAGGAATCACAGAATACCATTGTAACGGTCAGTTGCAAAGAATAATTGACAATCATTTACAGTCTCTTTCTTCATCAAAATACCATGACGAGGATTGTACCCAAACTGAAATAATGATGAATGTAAAAAAATTTATTTAGTATCTACTGAACCTTTTTAAAAGGTGTGTCCCATGAGAAAATACTTCACAAAAACGTAACTGGGTACACTCTGTTTACCCCACAGCTAATCATCGGTCGTCTAATATAAAAGATGGGCTTAGTTAATTTTCATGAGACTAAACACTACAAACAGGTTTTGATTCTAAAGCACTTGACGAAATTCTGGTAATACAGGTTTACATTTACACATACCATTTGTCTCAACTTATTTTTGTGTGAAGGCCTTTTCTGTATTAACTTGTATCTTATATAAATACTGATTGCACCTTAACGTGGAAGGTTTAAGTTCCTGTTTCCAAAATTAGACATAGAATACATCAATTTCGCTTAATGCACAGTGCACATCCTTCAAACTAAATTTGATTTGTTTATAAACCTATTTATACATCAAAATGTAATGTTATTTATTTGTGAGCCTCGATATTGACTTTATTTGCCACAAAAAATAGAACTGATAGTATATATGAGATACATATATTGCTGATTTAATATATACAATATGTATTCGATTATTTTTGTTGGATTTATTATTTTTTTGATCAATATAGTAAAATAACTAACATCAAGTCCATGTCATTGGAACAATAAAAAATGAATTAATTTTGTATCCAGTGAACATACTTAACTTTGATATTAAATTTTCAAACCAAAAGTTTTTGAAGGAGTTCTATTCATTTAAAATTAGATTATATGGGCCATATTATTAGGTGGGGAATTTTAAAATTATTATCAATTTGAGCCCAACTTTTGGGAAGCAAAATGATATTTGAAACAGTCTGGAAAAAAAAATCCGGCCCCCCAAAAAAAAAAACAAAAAAACAAAAAAATTGGCCCACCCCCAAAAAAATGGGTATTTTTTAATATTTTTTCAAAGTAATAGGAAGAAACTCACAAATATCGTGATCATTGAAGCCTTTTTGAACTTAAAGTAAAAGTTATATAACATTTAATTTTATTAAGTGGAAAATGGATTAATATATAGCTACAACATTCCAAAAAAATTCAAAATATAAATTTTGAATATTAGAAATACTTGGATGTCAATTCAAACTTTCCCCGAATATTTATTTACCCACCACTAGTAAAACTTTTTGACGAGGTTATTCAATATTAACACTACGGTTATATGATAGTCTGTGCTATTAGGGACGGGGGTTTTCTGTGAAGGTTGGATTTTTTGGAGATTGGACCTGTTTATCACAGCTGCTAGCTCACCATTGCCATAATTTTAAGGTTCTGGGAATCAAAAAGTGTACTGCAGGAGAAAAATGTAAGAAAATCCACAATTAATAGTTAAATTTATAATTCCTGTGTATTATACATCTTGGTTCAATACCAAGGTTAAGTACTGTTGAGTAGAATTGCGAAGGCACATCCTATTTCAACTTAATAGTCTCAAGTTTCAGAAAAATTGGTTCTTGAACTCATGATGCCAACAGCGAACAGATGTGATCGGTATGCTCACAGTTAAATGATTTAAAAAAACTAGTTTGCTTTAATGACTGGAAGGAGATTGTCATAGGGGTATAACGAATCCTGGCTATCAGGGGAGAGAGGTTACTAAACGGACAACCGGGTAGCCTATCTGTCAGAATCAGAATAAAAACTTCTATAAACAATGGGCCTTCTAGCATCATTGACCTGATAAACTGATCAGAAGAAGTGTAAATACCACCTATTTACTACTCCTTAACAATTTCCGAGTTGAAGAGCTCTATCCAAAAACCAATGAATGTGTTGAAATGGCCACGCCACACAAAAAGTTGAGAGAGGGTTATTTTTTTAAATGTTCACAACAACTTTTTCACAGTATTTCTTGCAAGAAAAGACAGAAGAAGCAATTCGAAATCAGGAGGCTACCATGAGAATGATGTCAAAAAGAATGACTCCAAGCAAGACCTCTATAACCTTCTAAAATTAAATTTATCATAAGAAAGATACACTTAAAGAAATAGTTGAAACTCTTTATTGAGTGAAATCTACTTTAAATATTTTCATCATATAATTAAACGAAATTTTTGTTAAAATATTATTCTGGATTGTGATGTTTATTTTCTCATATTATACTTGTAGAATCAAAATAAACGAACGAATAAAATATAGCATCACCAAATTAAGCCAAGGAGTACTTAAGAAAAGGAATAGCGAATAGTGAGTATACAAGCGCAGGCCTATATTTTAAAAAACGGAGAGGGAAAATAAAGAAAGAGGCGTAGTAATTTACTAATGATACACCATTAATTTATCAGTTTTTATAACATATATACTTTTAAATAAAATCAGGTTCATGTGCAATTATGAAGTAAATAAAAAGTCAAATTTCAATTGAATAAATATTTGTATTACAACTTGGAGCCAACAAAGAAATTAAATCCTGTTGTACTGAATTTATGTAGCCATATATTAATATTAAATCACGTGTCTCCTAAAATAGTGGACTAACTTTATTATTATATCTAATAAATATGTTATAATTCGAAGTCTTATAATACGAAGAAAGTCTCCACGAAGAAATATCTGAGACTGGGCGGAGTAAAGGGAAAGGAGTAACATTTGATATGTTCAACACTTCTGTCGAGGGACGACTCTGAAGTAGGTTCCCATCGGCATTTTGGTGAAAGAATGAAAAAAAGTTTCTTGGTATTCTTACGTAAAATCCCTTTCTTGAACATTAAAAATCGATTTAATATAACGGATTTGATTTATCTCTTGATCTTCTAGAGTAGGGTAGTTATCTCCCAATTTTGTAACACATATTATTTAATAATTATAGTTCCATAATGTAGGTCTGAGTTTGTAGAAATGAAAAGAAAAAAGGAAGAACTGCACGGTCTCCTTTTAGATGATCTTGGATAAGCATAATAAGATTAATACATGAAATTTTATGTTTCTAAGTATTCTCCAAACAAAACAGTATTGAATTACTGCTTAATTATCTATATTAAATAACTAGGTTACAATGATTTAATGATCAAAGTTCCTTTATATTTGAGCTCTTTACATCAAGGAATAAACATATACATTATCTTCATATGAATATCTATAAATTAAACAAAAAATTGATGTAGCTCAGAGTTATTCTAACTTTTTGACAATTATATTTTTTAAATTTAAGCGAAAAAACACAGTTAAAATACACTACCAGTTTTTGATTTTCAAAAACTAAAAAGTACGACTTATTTTAGTGTACAAATGTTATTTGCACTCCACTTAATAGTTATTTCTTTTAATTCAGCAACTTACAATAACATTTAAGAGTGAGGTTTGATACTTATTTGATTCGATTTGGAGGACAGTAAAGTAGTTTTGATTGTTTGGGTATCCAAAACATTTTGTTGAGCAACAATTTTTTTTCTTCAAAATGAAATATAAGGATTATATTTCCCTTGAGAAAATGAACTTTAATGAAACTTTTGAAATTCAACAGCATAATTTTAAAATCCATACTTCTGATATTCAGCACCATAACTTTAAAATTAAAACTTCTGCATCCCTTTACAAAATAATGAATGTCTTAAGAAAAAGTCATTTTCAAATGGCTATTCAGATCAAAAACCAACCTTTGAAGACTGAACTTTAGAAAAATATTTTTTTCGGTATAATACAGCACAAGATCAAAGTAACAGGTCACCCTAAAAATTGGATACTTTAGTATTTACGCTAAAATAAAAATTTACAAGAAGTTGAACATTTTTTTATCTTTGGCCTATTTTTATGACGTTGAAACTCTACTTTATAAATTTAAATTGTTATATAACTTTTGCCTGACCCACAAAAAGTCTGTAATGATTAAACATTCGTGAGTTTTTTTCCATTTCTTTGAAAAAATATAACAAAAATTTGCATTCATGTGTAAAAAGTAATTTTGGGGGGCTGGATTTTTTTTTTTCAAGAGTGCTTAAAAAGTAATTTTGTATCCAAAAAGTTGGGCTAAAATTGAATTTTATTTTAACATCTCCCCCCCTAATAATATGATATTATTAAAATAACTATAGCCTTTGTTACAAAAAATGTAAAGTTTAAAATAAATATGATATGTTTTATTACAAACAACCAAGATTTAATAATACTATTCAACTTTTATTAAATTTTTATCATTATGCATATTATTTCAAAATAGTGGATGTGTTCCTAAATTCTTTAAAAATGTTAAATTTATTTAATTCGTTAATTGTAATATATTGATCAATTGTCAACAATATTTGCTCAAAATATTTTTTGTAATATCTCTAATTTACATGAGGAAAAATACTCATCAACGGCAAAAAGTGTTTTAGTTTTCTTGAAGTCAGGCAAGTCTCACAACATCATTTTTAAGGATGATAAAAAAAATTTTTATAAGCACAAATTCAAATTCCAAAAGTATATATTGTAATCAGAAGATACAGTATTTTGATGTATATGCCGCCGGGGGACAAAATTAACAGCATTGAGTATTTGGGCAATAGCTCTGCCCTAACTTCTTCTGATCTTGTTGGCTATTTACATACTCTTGAGATTGAATATACTGAGCCTAAATCCTGAATTTCATAAAAATTGGGAAACATCTACTGTTGACGCATTCTTATTTTCGATCTCTGTTATTTCGCAAAAATAGTACTTTAATCTTTGTTTTCTCTCTGGTATATTTTTTCAATAACAAAGGGTTATTAGCATACATATTTTAATACAGATATGATAATAACTAAGGTAAAATAAAAAAGCAAAGTCCTCATCCACAAGAAAGTGTCCTCGTGAAGAATATAAATCTTAAGGGATCAAAATTATCAGAGTATATAATTTTTTTTGTTTTATTTAGTAAACGTTAACCGCTTTAAAGTTGGTAACTTCCCTTTCGTGAATAAAAAAATACAATATAAAGGAGCTTACTGTGTTTAGAATCAGATTCCATGTGCTTATGATAATGCAAGAATATTAACGGTCATTAAAATAAGTATTTTAAGAAAAGTTATATCTTTCTAACAAATGATGACAAATTTTTTTTTAAAATTCATATTCATAGATATAGACCTGACAAAAAGGTTTTACATCTCCATGAAAAAATAAAGTAAACATGCCATTTTCCCCAAAAAATGCAAAGGAACTTATGCTAAAAAGTCTGAAAGGAAAGCTTAAAGAAAAAAAAAATATTGTTCCAGAGGATTTATTATTTTTAGAAGATATGAAGAAGTATTATAAAACAAATTATAAGTTTTTGGAAAGCCCAATCCATTATTTCAGTGTACTGGTATAGAAAACTATTGAAAATCCTAATTGTTTGAGAGAAAGATTAACTGTACGTATTTCGGAAATAGGAGATGTAAAATTACTTGGTGTTCTTACAATACCACACATAAAAACTGGTGTATTCGGAAAGAGAAAGAGCTTGCGTATATATTTAACAATTTTTGAAGAGAAAGAGTTATTGTGGCTTGGTTATAGACATTAAATTCGAGAAACACTTCTAACATATTCTTTGGATGCATTAAAAATCACTTTGCATGAAAGATTTGGAGTTTGACTATTCGAGAAAGGACTATCAATAGTTAGTTCAACTCACACTCGTTTACCTTGGTGAGCACCTCTAAAATTTAATTATCTGGAGCTCTTCACAATACAAAGTGGATTGCTAAAATACTATATAAATGATACTATTATGAGATCAAATAAATTCATACCACCAAGGAACATTTTTTTACGAATTGTTATGATTGGAAAAATTATCTTTTTTAACACGTTTTTGTTAATATTTATTTTTCTTGTTGAATATCCACACCATCTTCAAATTTTGCTGGAATAAATGATTTAATTCTAATTCATAATGTCCTAGAATACAAAAATATATATCTTACATTGTCAGGAGCCGCTATCAAAATAATGTGGTTGCATATGTGGTATTTGACAGAAGAATTGCTTTCAATATCATTGTTAGAAGAGTGATTCGATGAAGCGGCAAACACGAGGATTATGAGTAGAATTCTCAAAATAGAAAACCCTTTTAAATACTTAAATAGACATAAAACTGGATATGAAAAACCACAATTTTAAGATGCAACTAAAGAAAATACGACTGATTTATCCAAATTCACTGGACCAAATGGTTGGGCGTTATTTTGGATATCAAATATCCCTTCTGATTTTTTAAAGACAGTTGTATCTGTGTCAATTATTGATAAGAAATGGTCTGTTATATCGGTCACAATATCTAATATCTCATCGATATCCGACATTTTTTTATAAGTTTTGATATTCGCTTCGATATATTACATATATGATGCAATCAGAGAAACAAAAGGAATTGAGAGAAAACATTTTATTCTCTTTTTGTAGGCAGGGAATTCTTAATACACAGAGTACTCACACTTAAATGAATGAACGAATCAATTGTTTAATGAGCTATGTACTTCTTAAAAAGAGTACGACACAATATTTGCCTCCCACGTCATTAGGTAAAAAAATGGTATAAAAGATTTATCCACTATCAAGGCTTGACAAGGTTGTATTTGTTAACAAACGCTCTATTTTAAACATTAATCTTGCCAACATCAATAAACGGGGATCAAATTAACAAATCTGTACATAATAACCCTCACAAGTCAGCCTTTTCGATCAAGTAAATCAATTACCAACACGGTTGAAAATATGGATTCAAACAAAACAGCTCATTTTAATCAATTAACAGAAAATGTAAAAAAAAAAAAGAACTGTGACATTTCAAATACTTTTAGGGAAACGAGTACAATTCATATTTACAAAATTTCGGATAGGAAAATATTTGGATATCAGATGGATATGAAATGCAGAGGTAATCGTTTTTAAAAAAATGAGTTGGCTCTAAAATGATTCCAATGTCTGTTGAGGTAACATGAAATAATTTAGGATAATTAACAAAATTATTATGAAAAACTTTGCTCATTGCTAACTAAATACAATTTTTTTGGAGGCTAAGAAGTATAAATAAAAATATTTTAAAACTTACTTGAAACAGTATGCGCAATAATACAAATTTTTTAGAATAAAACCACAATGTGTATTTTTATTACCTTATGTAAATAGCCCTCATAAAAATATTATATATTTTTCAAAATATATCTAACTTGTTGAAAATGTAAATAAGTGCAATAAATGCACAGTTCTTCTTTCATAATAATCGAACAATTTTCCAAATTAGATTTGTAGTCTCAATTTATTGGTTATTGAACCATTTAATATATACATAAATAAATTACAATCAAAGGAATTTACAAAAATGTTACATAATTTTATTCTTTAAAAATAAGTAAATCCAATTTATTGCACTTAAATGTGCTTATGCAATGTAGGGGAGACGAAGGAGAGTTTCTTTGTATGCACACATGAAAAAAACTATGGCAATAAATATTATGGAGAAAGTACTTTCACTTTCAATTATTTTGCATCAGAATATTTTGCTTTTAACTATTTCGCCTTAAGTTAATTCCTCCTTAATATATAAATAAATAAAGTTTATACATCGTTATTAAATATTTTTGGTTGAAAATGGGGTTCCCTTCAATTTTTGCAATCAAAATAGGTAATGTGTGTGTTACTATAAAACGCAATTAAATGTTATCTTTTCTCTTGGAAAAATGATGGAATTATGCTATTAATTCATATTAGCATTTTTTGTCAATCCATTAGTATTTTCGAAAATGAATAACACAGGAGAATACTCATTTTGTTCAAATGAATTCAAGCCAAAAAAAAAGAATATATTCATGAGTGCAGAATCCAAAACTGATCTCAGTTTTTCTATCTATAATCCCCGATATTTCAAAATTCAGATTTGGATTTTGCGCTCATAGATCAATTCAATAATTGTCTTCACTTCGTTAGTACAAAATTCCCCTTCCCCCCAATTGTTCACATGTTGAATCCATCCTGTTGAATGATAATTAATAAAGGAAAAGTGATTAGAACTTATTCTATTCGAATCATAGCCGTGTATGTATATTTATATTTTTCTTCTAATATTTCTTACTTATTTGGTCTCTTGTTCAAACTCATTACATAGTCAAATTTTGATATTATTTATGCATTAAAATTTGGTGGCATAATTATATACTTTTTTCAGCAGAAAACTAGGATTTAATAATGTTTTTCCTTCGTATTGGCTTCACGGTTTAAGGATAGGTGGAAAATTGAGTGGCCCATCTCCAAAGTACAAAATATAATATACGCAGTGAAGAACAAGAACAAAAGACTCCCTTCGTAGGTGTATGATTACTTCTCTCAAGCAATTATAATCCTAAAATTCCTGTCCGTTGAAGGGAAATACTAATATACAAAAGAAATTCATCAACGATTGTTTGTCAGATCTAGCTCAAGGTCATCTATTCTTCTTCTTGTCTACTTATAAGACCTCTGGATTCGCTGGTTTTTTCCTTCCTTTTGTTGTTAACCTTATTTGAATTAAACATACATGCGTCGTTTTTTTTATAACAAGAATAGAATAACAATTATGAGAAAGTAATTTAAAAATTAATGTTGATTTAGAAATGTACTATTTAGAATAAAACTATGCCTTTCGGCCTTTCAAAAGTAATATTAAGGTTTTTAATAGAAATAAACATTTCATATTTTCATTTAAAAGTTCAAGGGGAACATTAATTTCAATCAAAAATAGGGAATGACGACATTTATTTGTTTATATAATAAGGCAAAATATCCTTGAGGGAAAATGGCTTGATGACAATATGATTTAACATAAAATGTATTGAGGTAAAATAGTTTAATGCAAAAAAATATTTCATCAAAGTTATATAATCTTAGGGTACATTTTTGAAGAATAAATCAATTTTTTATCATTTATCTTTTTGATATTTGATAAAAATGATTTTTGACTGAATGTGTTTTTTTTTAGAAGTAATACTTTTGTAATAATGCATTTAATTTTAATGGTTTATATGCTACTTATATCTTTAGAATTATTAATTCGTTTAATATTAGTTAATATAATCTTAAAAACTGGAACAACGTTGGTCAACGGACAACATACATGGAAGAAACTATTCTTTTGAACTCAATATGGGTGGGTTCGCGTCTCTGTGGTTCCTATAGAAGAAAAATTACTTATTTTCTATAGGACGGCGTTATCTCACAAAGTCAACACGCAACATGTATTTTGATGTCAACTGGACTCACTCGCCTCGCTTGATACGTCGGCAATTTCCTAAATAATTATTTTTGATAAATTAACAAAGTAATGCGTTATTCTATACCTATGCTGCGTTTCCAAAAGGACATGAATACAAATTTTTGTTGATCCCATGTCGTTTACATAATATATTTATTGGCTATTTTATTATTTCTATGGATAATTTACTATATAATACTATGTGGGATTTTATTATTACGAAATAAATATATGTGTAATTCATCTTTAATCACAGCGATAGTCTGAGAGTACGTACGAAATAAATAGACGTTGGTATGATTGAATTATTTGGATAATTATCAGATGACTCCTTGGCTTTTTTCTGTTTCTTTTTGGAGGAAAGTTTGCAGTGGCAATTTTATGGGCTTGAAAAACAATGCTTAGGTCAGATTGAGTAAATGTAATACTACGAGTATGATATTTACATATATTTAATTATTGCTTTTCCATCTGACCGATTAAAGGAACATTAAAACAAAATTATTCTGCTTTGTTATTGAAGATATTTACACTTCATAGCAAGCATGTTTGTTAGCCAAAGTTGGGCTCTGACAAGGGGTTATGATAATGACTTCCTTAAGTATATAATTATTATCCAATTATATTTTAGTGTGCTACAATACATAAAAAAAATTATTGAGCACTATGAAAGATCAATTTATTCATTCCTCAATTTAAAAGTTTCTTGTTTTTTTTAATTTGATATAAAATTCAATTTTTTTAACTGTTGTAACTGTCCTTGTCTGAGGAAAAAGTTGGAATACATGACAGAACACATTTTAATAAAGTTTGTATAAAAATACTGATTTTTATAGTGTCTAAATTCATAAATTTATGTAATCAATAATATACTTGTGTATGATTTGGAATTTCGCGTTGCCCTTAAAATTGTATTTTTTTCTTTTGTATTACCCTTTTTATTGGCGTGTGTTTAAACTTTTACAATCTAATTATAATATAACATAATATACTATAAAAATAATTCGTTAAAATATGTAGACAAATGAAATTTAAAAAGAATATTATATAATATAGCACAATCACGAATGTTGAGAACTATAACAATAATTGAACTAAAAAGTTTATATTTTCAATAAAACATTTGTATAAAGATTGGCATATATTTAAAATTGATTTCTTCTTTTGTACGTAATTTATAGACTATATATGGGGTTTTTATAATAATTACATCAACTTTTTCATTATTCGAAGACGAGAGGAAATTTTCTTTGCCGAGTTGTTTATTTAATTATGCACTAACCATTTTCATAACGTACCTATATATTTTATATAAACAATATTGATATATATAATAAAAATTATTCCTTGTTGTAAGTATAATTTTTGTTTTAAAGTAAAATTAAATGAATTAAACTGAAGGCAGGCTTTGTTTGTTTTTTGTGTTATTGAAAAGAAATATATTATGTCTTTGTTGATGAAAAGGGTTATCATGTAATTGATGTGAGGTTGGTCGAATATGCCCTGTAGTCGTCTATTCAATACCCTCTAAGTTATAGGATCAGTCATTTTTTTTACCATACAAGTATAACAAATAATAGTTATTCATTTTTAGATAAAACTGATATAATATGTAAACTGATATAATTCCAATTTTCCAAGCTCTAAACTTACTAAATATACAATTAACTTTTATTTTTGACCTTGAATATGACTGTCAGAGAGCCATTAATACACCAAAAATTAACTTGTCAAATAGGATGTCACTGGCCCATTTGTGATTCGATTCTCAGCCACAGCATTCGTCAATTTTAATGAACTCTATGCAAAGTTTTGTGATTTTGTGTAGAAGTCATCATCATCCCAGTTGTCAAAAGAAGGAGTGTACTGGTCACATTTCTCTTCAAGAGCATAGCAAAAAGTGGACTCTGGGTTTACCAGGTCTGTGAGAATCGTAGCTGTGTTGATGACAGGAAACAATGGTATGCCTTTACTGTAGTTATCCAGTCTCTCTAATACCCAAAGCTTGACTTCCAGTTTCTTCTTTGCAGACATGTTCATGCTTTTATGTGAACATTTTTATATTAATTAGGCCCCAATTCCTTCGTATTTCTCTAGAAAAGTGTATTTTTAATTCTGTATTTCCTTGAAGTGGTGCACTTGCTTCCAATATATGTTCTTGATCTTTGTTTCCGGTACCCGGCGTTGCCATGACGTTTGATAAGTAGTGCACACGATGTTTCTTTGCCGTCTCGATATAAAGACTTTCTCAGGGGAAAATTGATCTGAAATGCTCTCTTATACCAGAGAGAAAAGAAAAAGTTTCCAATGAAGCATCAAATCTATCATACCAAGACCACTTCCCCATTTCTACATTTGCAATCTCTTATTTCATATCTGTTTTAGTACATTTACGTTGTCAATGCCAACTTATTCCATTTCTTGGCGCACTCCTCATTATATGGTAGAAATCTTATAATATGGACTATGCATGGAACTATCGTTTTATTCCAATATTTGATTCTGTCAAGTGTTTCTAGCTTACCATATGTTTTCTAGTTGATAAAACCATTAATTCTATTTTATTATCTATTTTTTACCATTTGCTTAACTGTCAATTTCCATAGTGATGATATTTCGTAGTATTGTTGCCTCTTTTACCCGACAAAACTCCTCGAATATTTTCTCAAGCGCTTCCATATTCGTCATGACTTGAGTCTTTTCCTCACTTATTTTCAAGCCCAATCTTTCTTCCAATGATTTAAGGACTCTGCTGAGGTATATCTTTAGTATGACTCAATTGACTGTCCATTCATCACAATAGTAACATCATCTGGTAAAAATAGATTTTTTCCTTTACTTATGTTCGTACTAGATCTGTATCTTTCATCTTTTGTAGGGGGATGCTCGCTATGGGGAAGAGAGATAGGCTGATAGGATCCCCTTGGCCGATGCCTCTCTCAAAATATATTTCTGGTTCCCCATAAATATATATCACTGATTTCGCTCCTGTTAGCATAATCCTGATTCCCTCTAAACATATAAGAGAAAAAACTAAAGTTCCATATCACTTTACAATACAAGGAAAGAATCAAATATTTTTTGGAAATCAAATAAAGCAATGACGAGGGACTTTCCTGACGTATAAATTATTTTGTTATACTTAGATTTTTTATCTTTAACATAAAAATAAAAATGATAACAGTTTTGGAAATAAACCCTGTTTAGATTAGCCACAACGAAAACACTCCTACATTCTAATAGTTGTTGTTGTATACACATCGAACAATATATATCGGAAATACAGTAAGCATAGATCGTACTTTTTCAATATTACGACTTCATTGACCAAGTGCGTCAAGCGCTTCTGGCTATTAAGTTTAATGGGAAGTTGTGTCTTCTGAATGATAAGAGAGTGGAACTAGTTGATACCCTTAATAGGAAAAATGTTGTCTAAATCTTCTTGTCCTGATAACAGCGTATCTGTCGTTTCTTAAATATTTATTGTAATTGTCTTTTTTAGAATGTACAGGGTGCAACAACGAAAAAAACAAAACAAAAAAACTGAGCTGTAGATACAATCATTAAAAATATATTTCGCTTATTGAAGCCTCTGTTGGCTTCAATTACAAACTCGATTCCGGTCTTGAACCGTGCATAGGCACTGGAAACTAAAGTTAGATCGAAACTATTGAATTTGAGGAAATTAAGTCGATCAGGTACTGGAAACTAAAGTTAGATCGAAATTATTGAATTAAGTCGATCAGGGGCTTCTTTGTGGTGTGAGGACATTTTTTGAATTTTTACTCAAAATAGGACTAGACAAAATATTCAATCTGATTCAGGTGGGGGGAGATAGGAGACCAAATATCATTGGGCATCTAGTCTTAGCAGTAGAAGATCACACTCCTGGGACCCTTGGTCTCCACCAGGGCATTCCCTCCATCCGACACCCTTTTCCTGTCAATCCCTATCATCTTTTAGACCTCAGCAATGCAAATATCCAGCTCATTGTTCACCAAAATAACGACATTAAGCCTATATATATGAAATAGGCTTGAAATCTTCTTTTTTTGACTTCATGGTTGTGTTTTGAGTACTAAGTGAAAAGTTTATATGTATACTTCATTATAAAAAGCAACAAAAACATTTCATAATTTCGTCATCATATATGGCAATAAGATCCGACAATCTGAAGCACCAAATTTTGAGAAATAATCTTTACAATATAATAACGTGCAAGAATGATTTTTTGGCCTCTTGCAGATTTGACCGCATGACACATTTGCCATCATTTTATATTTTACATTACAAGATTGAACTTTACCTTTTTATTTATCTACTTTTGTACCTCAGCAATAGATCAGAAGAATAAGGAAGAATGAATAACAAAATTTAAGGAGTAAAGGATTCAGGATCATGCGTCTATTTCGCAATTAATCAAAGGCTAGGAGGAATATATTCCTAGACATGATTTTAAACAAGGCTTGAAGTAATGTAAGAAACACCATTCATGAATAGAAAGGAAATTTAACTAGCAAAATTATTTCGATAATTAGTACTTATTGGTTTATTTTTTATAAGTCCATAGTCACCCAAATTTTTGAAAATCTGTTGATTGATTCAATTTCTAATATACAAAAAAAATCAATAATAATTTATAATTTAAAGTTTACAAAATCCTTTGAGCCCAAATAAAACCACGGATGATTATGCTAAAAAGCTAAAGTTGATGCTATAAGATTTATTGTCATGGAAGAATCATACAATAGTATATTGTTTCTTTGAAGCTGAAGAGGTTTAACATTCTACTAATAACTTTTTTAATAAGTGGACCAATAAAAAATTGAAAAAATTGATAAATTAGCAAATAATAGAATACCAAAGTTGTATGCAAACTAATCACTAAATTTCCTTTTTTAGACTCTCAGTACTTTGATTTTGTAAAGTCTAAAAAAATGTTGTTTCTATTAAACTTCATATTTTATTTCTCGTCTGGAACAAAGTTGGCTTAAGTGAACATGAGTTATTTTAAGGTGAAAATTAAAATTTATGACATCCAAAATACACAAACAGATTATTTTGGCCATGAATAATTTTACTTAGATATAAAAAATGTGTTAGATTCTATGTACGGAATACCCATGGACAGAATATTTATAACCTTTATTTTTATTTGGGTTAAAGGGTTAGTCTCTTTACTTATTTAAATAAATAAAAATTAAAAGATTTTATTTTTTAATCTTTAGTATATCTCAATGCAATGACAAACATTTGAAGCTGTTGCCTCTATCAAAATGCCTTATTGGACCCTCTGAGCCTCTTCTTCGAGACTGAATGAAGAAAAACTGTTCCTGCAGCCCAAACTTGTTATCCCAAATAAAATATTTAAAAAAACAAACGGAACAGATGCCTTAGATAGCCTTTTGCCATTCTTTCAGTGGATTGATTGATTAGCGTTAGCGTTAATAGAAAATAAGCAGAATCCACAATAGTGTAATGCCAAGAAAATAAGTAGATTAGTGTTTAGCAAGCTAAAAATAAATTAGCGGGTCCCAATTTGGTAAATTGATATTTTTATTTACAACTTCATGAAACTAATGATCTTAATTTCAAGACAACAAATATGATAATCCAAGTTCATAAACCACATCATTATTTAAAAATAATTATTTGACCAAAAAAATAGATTATTTACAAGTTTACCTTTTTTTAAATAATAATCTAACCTTCATGATGATTTTCCCTTATTTATCATTAAAGAAACTGCTAATATCATTGTGATTTAATATTAGCAAAAGTTTGGTTTAGTTTGATATCTATTGTGATTAAGTGTAATATTTGCTCTTTTATCACAAAAAGTATGCATACTTTATGAATATGGCCTTTAAAAACTTCTATGTCTGATTGAATGAATTTTATTCTATAATGTTTATGTGCAACTCTATTGGACCAATTTAAAAAATATTTTTTAATCAATAAACAAACAAAATGTACTACTAATTGAGGGGTTTTAAAGATAATGTGATGCAATTGATCTAAATATATATATATATATATATGTTTGTTGATATATAAAACTTTTGATTAATCAAAAGTTTAGTCTTTGATGTTTTGAAATCCTATTTGATTTGAAAAAAAACTTCATCTCAATATACGTATCAAAGTATATTTATTTACTTATTTTGTAAATTAAGCTTTTATTAAGAATATCAATGTAACAAAACATAATCATTATTAAAATACATCAAGATGGATTGCTATAAAATTAATTATAAATAAACGTTGTAATTTAAAATTAACCTCCTTCATTATATTTATACAAAGCAAGTTTTTCATTTATCGCCTCAAAGTTCGAGAAAATATTTAACAACTCCGATAGTCGATAAGATATCCACACTGCCAAGGTCAAATATAACTATTTCCTAGCATTATTTATCAATTTTTTCTTTGAACCTTTTGTATTAAGGCTCTAAAATTTATCATAAGTAATTGTCAAAATGTCTAATGTATTAAAAATTATGAAGAGCCACACTAGAAAGTAAATGTAAAGTTCTTATCGATATGGCCAAATAGCTCTAACTTCGTCTTATCATACCTCAAGACTATTTACCAAAAGCTGGGATCTTGCTTCATACCTGTTAATTATGCTGTGGATCGTCCCACAAAAAATGGCCTTAACCTTTTCCTTCAGTATAGGTATTCACAAGACGCTGACGCAGGTCTTTATTAAGCTCCTTCATCTTGACCTTGATTACCAATAGTTGAGTGTGACGAGACGACTATAACACTAAGTTATACTCTTATTATCTTGTTTAACATTTGGTACTCAGAACAGGTATTTATTCTTTTGAGATATATTGAAAGAGCTTTAGGACAAAGATCAAAAAAAAGTTTGACACATTTTCATTGACATTACTGTCATGGGTATGAATAATTTTGTACATCGCATTTTTTGCTTATCCATCCATAAAATACCTTGGAAATCAAAAGTTCCTTGAAGTGTGAATTGATGCTATTTTTTTCACTTGTTGGTGCATATAATTCATAAGCAAACTTGAAAGAAATGCAATAGTGTCACCATAAAAATAAAAAATCATAAAAATTAACAAAAGTATCAATAATTTTAAGGAGAATAGTATATATAACATTTTTGTATATCAAATATTGATTGACATAGTTGTAAATTCTAAGGATTTTTTCCCATGTTAAGTTTTATGTAATTAGCAATTTGAACAATCTTTTTTTTTATTTGCCATAGCTGTCGTAATTTTTTTTAACCAAAGAAAATAAAAGCCATCACGAATAAGTGTGTTGATGAGCGAGGAAGAGTATTCCTGAGGACTTGTTCGGTAGTGTTAACTTTACGTCCTTGTTGGACTTAGAGTAAAATGGAAGTAATTCCTGTGTATGCTCTTGTTAGATTGTATAGTATGATTTGAGTTTATTTCCATCTTTTCTTAATATAGGTCATGACAACTAAGCTGCTCTCCTATTTAACGTTCATCAAATTATCAAAAGGATTTGCTGTGGAATTATAAATATAAATCCCAGTTGGATTAACCATTAGAGCCGAACGTATTTATATATATATTTATAGCGAAGTACAACATTAATTAAACTTTATATTATGGAGTTAAACTCACAAATAAAACATAATAAAAAGGAAGTCAACATTCCTTCAAAAATATTTTTATGCAAATATTTGGACAAATTAATAGGCAATATTAAAAAAATTATTATGAAAAAGAAAAAGTTCAATACACAAATTTCAACACTCTACTTCTTTATATATATTTAATGAACATCCCATTCTCATCAAACCTGTCCATGATTGACATTCATATCTTGACCATCTTTTCCATCTCTTGAGGTTTTCCCTTTTTATCAGTCCTTGCTGCATATTTAACTTAATTTATTTAGTGATATCGAAGCTTCTATTTTGATTTTTTCTCTGTGACATGGCACCATTTGATACTATTCCATCACCTTTTGTGATTTTCGGATCCCTGTTAAAGCTTGAGATCCCCAGTCTACTGCAGTGCCCCATATCAATTGATGGACCACTGTCCAGCCTCTAAGATTGAAGTTAAGTCCTAAGTTTAAAAAAAAACAGAGTCGGTGAGTAGATGGATGGATTGTTGTCCTTTCATTTGTTACGTCTGACTGGAAAATCAATAAAGTTTTTGGTGAGACGACTACCACACCACAAAAGATATTCTTCCATTGATGTGGATCCCCTCCCTACAAAAAAATTGACCATTTTCAACTTTTGAATAATTTCATTTTGAGTAAATTTAAAAATAAAAATAATTTGTTTTTTGTATGCGTATCAAAAATCCAAAACACGTATATATTGGCATACCTTTTTTATTTGCATTTTTATTCATTAACTATACTTTTGTTTTCAGTTAAGTTATTTTCCATGGAATTGTGTATTACTTTGAATTAGAAAAAGACTGAAATTATAACATTTTCTCGATAACTTAAAAATATCCATTTTAATTTTCTTAGCAGCCTTGTATACTTTAACTTCTTTACCTGATAATCAGTGTTAATAACGTTGATTGGTTCAACTTTAATATCCTTTTTGAAGTTGTAAAAATAATTGAATTCTATATTTGAGAAGAATTGGCTAACTAACAACTGATTTTGGGTATTTTATTCTGTTTATTTATGTGGAAAGGTTACAAGATACAATACAATATAATAATTTTCCAAATTAGATTTGTAATCTCAATTTATTGGTTATTGAACCATTTAATATATACATAAATAAATTACAATCAAAAGAATTTGCCAAAATGTTACATAATTTTATTCTTTAAAAATAAGTAAATCCAATTTATTGGGTGGGTTCGCGTCTCTGTGGTTCCTATAGAAGAAAAATTACTTATTTTCTATAGCACAGCCTTTATCTCACAAAGTCAACACGCAACATGTATTTTGATGTCAACTGTGACTCACTCGCCTCGCTTGATACGTCGGCAATTTCCTAAATAATTATTTTTGATAAATTAACAAAGTAATGCGTTATTCTATACCTATGCTAAGTTTCCAAAAGGACATGAATACAAATTTTTGTTGATCCCATGTCGTTTACATAATATATTTATTGGCTATTTTATTATTTCTATGGATAATTTACTATATAATACTATGTGGGATTTTATTATTGCGAAATAAATATATATGTAATTCATCTTTAATCACAGCAATAGTCTGAGAGTACGTACGAAATAAATAGAAGTTGGTATGATTGAATTATTTGGCTAATTATCAGATGACTCCTTGGCTTTTTTCTGTTTCTTTTTGGAGGAAAGTTTGCAGTGGCAATTTTATGGGCTTGAAAAACAATGCTTAGGTCAGATTGAGTAAATGTAATACTACGAGTATGATATTTACATATATTCAATTATTACATTTCCATCTGACCAATTAAAGGAACATTAAAAAAAAATTATTCTGCTTTGTTATTGAAGATATTTACACTTCATAGCAAGCATGTTTGTTAGCCAAAGTTGGGCTCTGACAAGGGGTTATGATAATAACTTCCTTAGGTATATAACTATTATCCAATTATATTTTAGTGTGCTACAATACATAAAAAAAATTATTGAGCACTATGAAAGATCAATTTATTCATTCCTCAATTTAAAAGTTTTTTTTTTTTTTTTAATTTGATATAAAATTCAATTTTTTTAACTGTTGTAACTGTCCTTGTCTGAGGAAAAAGTTGGAATACATGACAGAACACATTTTAATAAAGTTTGTATAAAAATACTGATTTTTATAGTGTCTAAATTCATAAATTTATGTAATCAATAATATTCATGTGTATGATTTGGAATTTCGCGTTGCCCTTAAAATTGTATTTTTTTCTTTTGTATTACCCTTTTTATTGGCGTGAATTTAAACTTTTACAATCTAATTATAATATAACATAATATAGTATAAAAATAATTCTTTAAAATATGTAAACAAATGAAATTTAAAAAGAATATTATATAATATAGCACAATCACGAATGTTGAGAACTATAACAATAATTGAACTAAAAAGTTTATATTTTCAATAAAACATTTGTATAAAGATTGGCAATATTTAAAATTGATTTCTTCTTTTGTACGTAATTTATAGACTATATATGGGGTTTTTATAATAATTACATCAACTTTTTCATTATTCGAAGAAGAGAGGAAATTTTCTTTGCCGAGTTGTTTATTTAATTATGCACTAACCATTTTCATAACGTACCTATATATTTTATATAAACAATATTGGTATATATAATAAAAATTATTCCTTGTTGTAATTATAATTTTTGTTTTAAAGTAAAATTAAATGAATTAAACTGAAGGCAGGCTTTGTTTGTTTTTTGCGTTATTGAAAAGAAATATATTATGTCTTTGTTGATGAAAAGGGTTATCATGTAATTGATGTGAGGTTGGTCGAATATGCCCTGTAGTCGTCTATTCAATACCCTCTAAGTTATAGGATCAGTCATTTTTTTTACCATACAAGTATAACAAATAATAGTTATTCATTTTTAGATAAAACTGATATAATATGTAAACTGATATAACTCCAATTTTCCAAGCTCTAAACTTACTAAATATACAATTAACTTTTATTTTTGACCTTGAATATGACTGTCAGAGAGCCATTAATACACCAAAAATTAACTTGTCAAATAGGATATCACTGGCCCATTTGTAATTCGATTCTCAGCCACAGCATTCGTCAATTTTAATGACCTCTATGCAAAGTTTTGTGATTTTGTGTAGAAGTCATCATCATCCCAGTTGTCAAAAGAAGGAGTGTACTGGTCACATTTCTCTTCAAGAGCATAGCAAAAAGTGGACTCTGGGTTTACCAGGTCTGTGAGAATCGTAGCTGTGCTGATGACAGGAAACAATGGTATGCCTTTACTGTAGTTATCAAGTCTCTCTAATACCCAAGGCTTGACTTCCAGTTTCTCCTTTGCAGACATGTTCATGCTTTTATGTGAACATATTTATATTAATTAGGGCCCAATTCCTTCGTATTTCTATAGAAAAGTGTATTTTTAATTCCGTATTTCCTTGAAGTGGTGCACTTGCTTCCAATATATGTTCTTGATCTTTGTTTCTGGTACCCGGCGTTGCCATGACGTTTGATAAGTAGTGCACACGAAGTTTTTTTGCCGTCTCGATACAAAGACTTTCTCCAGGGGAAAATTGATCTGAAATGCTCTCTTATACCAGAGAGAAAAGAAAAAGTTTCCAATGAAGCATCAAATCTATCATACCAAAACCACTTCCCCATTTCTACATTTGCAATCTCCTATTTCCTATCTGTTTTTGTTACATTTACATTATCAATGCCAACTTATTCCATTTCTTGGCGCACTCCTCATTATATGGTAGAAATCTTATAATATGGACTATGCATGGAACTATCGTTCTATTCCAATATTTGATTCTGTCAAGTGTTTCTAGCTTACCATATGTTTTCTAGTTGATAAAACCATTAATTCTATTTTATTGTCTATTTTTTACCATTTCTTAACTGTCAATTTCCATAGTGATGATATTTCGTAGTATTGTTGCCTCTTTTACCCGACAAAACTCCTCGAAGATTTTCTCAAGCGCTTCCATATTCGTCATGACTTGAGTCTTTTCCTCACTTATTTTCAAGCCCAATCTTTCTTCCAATGATTTAAGGACTCTGCTGAGGTATATCTTTAGTATGACTCAATTGACTGTCCACTCATCACAATAGTAACATCATCTGGTAAAAATAGATTTTTTCCTTTACTTATGTTCGTACTAGATCTTTATCTATCATCTTTTGTAGGGGATGCTCGCTATGGGGAAGAGAGATGCGATGATAGGATCCCCTTGGCCTGTGCCTCTCTCAAAATATATTTATGGTTCCCCATAAATATCTATCACTGATTTCGCTCCTGTTAGCATAATCCTGATTGCCTCTAAACATATAAGAGAAAAAACTAAAGTTCCATATCCTTCTACAATACAACATGCTCAAAGGAATCAAATAAAGCAATGGCGACGGACTTTCCTGACGTATAAATTATTTTATTATACTTAGATTTTTTATATTCAACATAAAAATAAAAATGATAACAGTTTTGGAAATAAACCCTGTTTAGATTAGCCACAACGAAAACACTCCTACATTCTAATAGTTGTTGTTGTATACACATCGAACAATATATATCGGAAATACAGTAAGCATAGATCGTACTTTTTCAATATTACGACTTCATTGACCAAGTGCGTCAAGCGCTTCTGGCAATTAAGTTTAATGGGAAGTTGTGTCTTCTGAATGATAAGAGAGTGGAACTAGTTGATACCCTTAATAGGAAAAATGTTGTCTAAATCTTCTTGTCCTGATAACAGCGTATCTGTCGTTTCTTAAATATTTATTGTAATTGTCTTTTTAGAATGTACAGGGTGCAACAACGAAAAAACAAAACAAAAAACTGAGCTGTAGATACAATCATTAAAAATATATTTCGCTTATTGAAGCCTCTGTTGGCTTCAATTACAAACTCGATTCCGGTCTTGAACCGTGCATAGGCGCTGGAAACTAAAGTTAGATCGAAACTATTGAATTTGAGGAAATTAAGTCGATCAGGTACTGGAAACTAAAGTTAGATCGAAATTATTGAATTAAGTCGATCAGGGGCTTCTTTGTGGTGTGAGGACATTTTTTGAATTTTTACTCAAAATAGGACTAGACAAAATATTCAATCTGATTCAGGTGGGGGAGATAGGAGACCAAATATCATTGGGCATCTAGTCTTAGCAGTAGAAGATCACACTCCTGGGACCTTGGTCTCCACCAGAGCATTCCCTCCATCCGACACCCTTCTCCTGTCAATCCCTATCATCTTTTAGACCTCAGCAATGCAAATATCCAGCTCATTGTTCACCAAAATAACGACATTAAGCCTATATATATGAAATAGGCTTGAAATCTTCTTTTTTTGACTTCATGGTTGTGTTTTGAGTACTAAGTGAAAAGTTTATATGTATATTCATAAAAAAGAAACAAAAACATTTCATAATTTCGTCATCATATATGGCAATAAGATCCGACAATCTGAAGCACCAAATTTTGAGAAATAATCTTTACAATATAATAACGTGCAAGAATGATTTTTTGGCCTCTTGCAGATTTGACCGCATGACACATTTGCCATCATTTTATATTTTACATTACAAGATTGAACTTTACCTTTTTATTTATCTACTTTTGTACCTCAGCAATAGATCAGAAGAATAAGGAAGAATGAATAACAAAATTTAAGGAGTAAAGGATTCAGGATCATGCGTCTATTTCACAATTAATCAAAGGCTAGGAGGAATATATTCCTAGACATGATTTTAAACAAGGCTTGAAGTAATGTAAGAAACACCATTCATGAATAGAAAGGAAATTTAACTAGCAAAATTATTTCGATAATTAGTACTTATTGGTTTATTTTTTATAAGTCATCCATAGTCACCCAAATTTTTGAATATCTGTTTATTGATTCAATTTCTAATATACAAAAAAAATCAATAATAATTTATAATTTAAAGTTTACAAAATTCTTTGAGCCCAAATAAAACCACGGATGATTATGCTAAAAAGCTAAAGTTGATGCTATAAGATTTATTGTCATGGAAGAATCATACAATAGTATATTGTTTCTTTGAAGCTGAAGAGGTTTAACATTCTACTAATAACTTTTTTAATAAGTGGACCAATAAAAAATTGAAAAAATTGATAAATTAGCAAATAATAGAATACCAAAGTTGTATGCAAACTAATCACTAAATTTCCTTTTTTAGACTCTCAGTACTTTGATTTTGTAAAGTCTAAAAAAATGTTGTTTCTATTAAACTTCATATTTTATTTCTCGTCTGGAACAAAGTTGGCTTAAGTGAACATGAGTTATTTTAAGGTGAAAATTAAAATTTATGACATCCAAAATACACAAACAGATTGTTTGGCCATGAATAATTTTACTTAGATATAAAAAATGTGTTAGATTCTATGTACGGAATACCCATGGACAGAATATTTATAACCTTTATTTTTATTTAGATTAAAGGGTTAGTCTCTTTACTTATTTAAATAAATAAAAATTAAAAGATTTTATTTTTTAATCTTTAGTATATCTCAATGCAATGACAAACATTTGAAGCTGTTGCCTCTATCAAAATGCCTTATTGGACCCTCTGAGCCTCTTCTTCGAGACTGAATGAAGAAAAACTGTTCCCGCAGCCCAAACTTGTTATCCCAAATAAAATATTTAAAAAAACAAACGGAACAGATGCCTTAGATAGCCTTTTGCCATTCTTTCAGTGGATTGATTGGCGTTAGCGTTAATAGAAAATACGCAGAATCCACAATAGTGTAATGCCAAGAAAATAAGTAGATTAGCGTTTAGCAAGGTAAAAATAAATTAGCAGGTCCCAATTCTGGTAAATTGATATTTTTATTTACAACTTCATGAAACTATTGATCTTAATTTCAAGACAACAAATATGATAATCCAAGTTCATAAACCACATCATTATTTAAAAATAATTATTTGACCAAAAAAATAGATTATTTACAAGTTTACCTTTTTTTAAATAATAATCTAACCTTCATGATGATTTTCCCTTATTTATCATTAAAGAAACTGCTAATATCATTGTGATTCAATATTAGCAAAAGTTTGGTTTAGTTTGATATCTATTGTGATTAAGTGAAATATTTGCTCTTTTATCACAAAAAGTATGCATACTTTATGAATATGGCCTTTAAAAACTTCTATGTCTGATTGAATGAATTTTATTCTATAATGTTTATGTGCAACTCTATTGGACCAATTTAAAAAATATTTTTTAATCAATATACAAACAAAATGTACTACTAATTGAGGGGTTTAAAGATAATGTGATGTAATTTATCTAAATATATATATTATATATGTTTGTTGATATATAAAACTTTTGATTAATCAAAAGTTTAGTCTTTGATGTTTTGAAATCCTATTTGATTTGAAAAAAAAAACTTCATCTCAATATACGTATCAAAGTATATTTATTTACTTATTTTGTAAATTAAGCTTTTATTAAGAATACCAATATAACAAAACATAATCATTATTAAAATACATCAAGATGGATTGCTATAAAATTAATTATAAATAAACGTTGTAATTTAAAATTAACATCCTTCATTATATTTATACAAAGTACATTTTTCATTTATCACTTTCAATGTGCATAACAGCCTCAAAGTTCGATAAAATATTTAACAACTTCAATAGTCGATAAGATATCCACACTGCCAAGGTTAAATATAACTATTTCCTAGCATTATTTATCAATTTTTTCTTTGAACCTTTTGTATTAAGGCTCTAAAATTTATCATAAGTAATTGTCAAAATGTTTCATGTATTAAAAATTATGAAGTGCCACCCTAGAAAGTAAATGTAAAGTTCTTATCGATAAGGCCAAATAGCTCTAACTTCGTCTTATCATACCTCAAGCCTATTTACCAAAAGCTGGGATCTTGCTTCATACCTGTTAATTATGCTGTGGATCGTCCCACAAAAAATGGCCTTAACCTTTTCCTTCAGTATAGGTATTCACAAGACGCTGACGCAGGTCTTTATTAAGCTCCTTCATCTTGACCTTGATTACCAATAGTTGAGTGTGACGAGACGACTATAACACTAAGTTATACTCTTATTATCTTGTTTAACATTTGGTACTCAGAACAGGTATTTATTCTTTTGAGATATATTGAAAGAGCTTTAGGACAAAGATCAAAAAAAAGTTTGACACATTTTCATTGACATTACTGTCATGGGTATGGATAATTTTGTACATCGCATTTTTTGCTTATCCATCCATAAAATACCTTGGAAATCAAAAGTTCCTTGAAGTGTGAATTGATGCTATTTTTTCACTTGTTGGTGCATATAACTCATAAGCAAACTTGAAAGAAATGCAATAGTGTCACCATAAAAATAAAAAATCATAAAAATTAACAAAAGTATCAATAACTTTAAGGAGAATAGTATATATAACATTTTTGTATATCAAATATTGATTGACATAGTTGTAAATTCTAAGGATTTTTCCCATGTTAAGTTTTATGTAATTAGCAATTTGAACAATCTTTTTTTTTATTTGCCATAGCTGTCGTAATTTTTTTAACCAAAGAAAATAAAAGCCATCACGAATAAGTGTGTTGATGAGCGAGGAAGAGTATTCCTGAGGACTTGTTCGGTAGTGTTAACTTTACGTCCTTGTTGGACTTAGAGTAAAATGGAAGTAATTCCTGTGTATGCTCTTGTTAGATTGTATAGTATGATTTGAGTTTATTTCCATCTTTTCTTAATATAGATCATGACAACTATGCTGCTCTCCTATTTAACGTTCATCAAATTATCAAAGGGATTTGCTGTGGAATTATAAATATAAATCCCAGTTGGATTAACCATTAGAGCCGAACGTATTTATATATATATTTATAGCGAAGTACAACATTAATTAAACTTTATATTATGGAGTTAAACTCACAAATAAAACATAAAAAAAAAAAGGAAGTCAACATTCCTTCAAAAATATTTTTATGCAAATATTTGGACAAATTAATAGGCAATATTAAAAAAATTATAATGAAAAAAGAAAAAAGTTCAATACACAAATTTCAACACTCTACTTCTTTATATATATTTAATGAACATCCCATTCTCATCAAACCTGTCCATGATTGACATTCATATCTTGACCATCTTTTCCATCTCTTGAGGTTTTCCCTTTTTATCAGTCCTTGCTGCATATTTAACTTACTTTATTTAGTGATATCGAAGCTTCTATTTTGATTTTTCTCTGTGACATGGCACCATTTGATACTATTCCATCACCTTTTGTGATTTTCGGATCCCTGTTAAAGCTTGAGATCCCCAGTCTACTGCAGTGCCCCATATCAATTGATGGACCACTGTCCAGCCTCTAAGATTGAAGTTAAGTCCTAAGTTAAAAAAAAAACAGAGTCGGTGAGTAGATGGATGGATTGTTGTCCTTTCATTTGTTACGTCTGACTGGAAAATCAATAAAGTTTTTGGTGAGACGACTACCACACCACAAAAGATATTCTCCCATTGATGTGGATCCCTCCCTACAAAAAAATTGACCATTTTCAACTTTTGAATAATTTCATTTTGAGTAAATTTAAAAATAAAAATAATTTGTTTTTTGTATGCGTATCAAAAATCCAAAACACGTATATATTGGCATACCTTTTTTATTTGCATTTTTATTCATTAACTATACTTTTGTTTTCAGTTAAGTTATTTTCCATGGAATTGTGTATTACTTTGAATTAGAAAAAGACTGAAATTATAACATTTTCTCGATAACTTAAAAATATCCATTTTAATTTTCTTAGCAGCCTTGTATACTTTAACTTCTTTACCTGATAATCAGTGTTAATAACGTTGATTGGTTCAACTTTAATATCCTTTTTGAAGTTGTAAAAATAATTGAATTCTATATTTGAGAAGAATTGGCTAACTAACAACTGATTTTGGGTATTTTATTCTGTTTATTTATGTGGAAAGGTTACAAGATACAATACAAGTGAGAACGTAAAATAAGATTATGCACTTTAGAATGAATTTTTCTCAGTGGAACTGCTTTACTCAATACATGATAATTATTTTTAGAAAAAATATATATTTCAGTTTAGGAAGTACACACTGTTTAGTGCTATTGATTCTAAGTAGATTTTGTTCACTTACAATTAATTATAATTTCCCGCAATATTAGTTACTTGGCATTGTCAAGAGGTATTAGGTGTCGATAAACAAACACATTTTGCAATAATATTATTGATGTTTACCCCCCCCAATTAATCCTTGGTGTTACCATCTATTTATCATTAGTGTACTCACATAGTAACTAACTCAATACTTAAACATTTTCGCCATATGAATTAAAAAATATAAATGTGATTTGTTTACCCAGGAAGTAAGTTAGCTTGCTGATAAATCTCATCTAACTGAAAAGTTGTGTTCATTTAAAAAAATAATAATTTACAAAGTACTTCCCTACTTATTTTTTTCTTTTTAAATATGAGTTAAACTAAATACCTACAATATTTCATTTATGCAGTGTTTATAGTATATTATATTCCATTTTTTGATACTGTACTCTTATATAAATCAGGGAGCACTATGTACAGTTACTTGGAATACTTTTCATACATCATTTTTCACTTGCTAAATGACTGTTTAGTTGAATCAATACTACTTTATGAATATTTTTTCACAACAATTGACAAGGTTTTTTTGGAAAAAAAATCAATTTAGTGAAACTATATTAACTCACTGCTTACTTAAATTGTATACATTGCCACATAATGAAATGCCCTTTTAAATTAAAGGAACCAGCAATTGATGTTATTATAAATGACCAAGAGTGCTCTATTAGTTTATTAATAGAGCAAATAAATAATTCTACATTTTTTAGTTTAAAAAATACAGATCTAGGACACTTTGCCAAAAACCTATCTGCCAGTTTATATTTTGTCGAACATACATTTTAGCCCCAAAAAATATTATTTAGCTAGAGGAAAAAGTATTATAGAAAATTTTATGAATTTAAATATAAAGGGTGATTCAAAACGAGCGGTTTTTGATTTTTAGAAATAAAACACATAAAATATGATATTATGGTCAAAACTTTATTATGAACCGAAAAAACAATCCTTTACAATTATTTCTAGAAAATAATCCCCTTCATATGTTGGCCACAACTGGTCTTTAAATGGTCCATTCTTTCGCATCAATTTTCGATGACGCGTTCGAGCATTGTGACCGGAATCTCACGAATAACTCGCTCAATATTTGCTTCCAATGCTTCAATCGTCGCTGGTTTATCCACATAGACTTTTGATTTTACGTAACCCCAACGAAAAAAAAGTCCAAAGGTGTGATATCACACGATCTTGGTGGCCAATTCACCGGCCCAAAACGTGAAATTAATCGGTCACCAAAATGATGTCCCAATAAGTCCATTATTACGCGCGCGCTGTGTGGCAAGTGGCACCGTCTTGTTGGAACCAAATATCGTGGAGACCATGTGCTTCAATTTGAGGTACCAAAAAGTATGTTACCATGGCGCGATAACGTTTGCCGATTACAATAACGTGTTGGCCGCAATTTTTTCTACGCTGCGAGCTGTACGTGACCTACCAGACGACGGGACATCCCAACAAGTTGCTGCCTCTTCAAATTTTTCGATTATTGTGTGAATTGTGGATTCCGAAGGTCGATTATGTGGACCATAAGTTGGGCGTAATTTGTGAAAAACTTATTTCACAGAACGCTGATATTCTTAGTACAATTGAGCAATTTGTACACGTTGTTGGGGCGTATATCTTTTCATGAAGAATTGTAAAACAATACTGAGAAAGAATGACGTATGAATTTGACAGAACTCGCGTGCGCCTGTCAAAAAATCCCTACTGGAAAAAACCGCTCGTTTTGAATTACCTTTTAGTTTGATCACTCCAATCATGAAAATTTAAGTTTGCTGGCCATCATTACTTACAATGTTAATTCGATTGCAGTTCTAGGTAGAAATAAAATTATAATCAAATAATATCTGAGTCCTAAGAAGGTTTAAAATTATTGTATTACAGGGCACTATACTGGAAGATACGGATAATATTAGAGGTATGTTCCCTCGCTGTCACGAAGTTTTTAGTGCAAAACCATAACGTTTGGCCTCACCTCCTTCCAGGGGTGTAATTTTGTCTTTTGAAAAATCATAAAATCCAACACTGATAGCTAGATACCCTGTAACAAATTATTTGATAGTTGATTTGGAATATTCACTCAAAGTGTTTCACTGTGCACTATGTATGTACCAAAATCCGATGAGATAGAATGTTTCTCACAAAGTTTGCAAACACCAACAGGAGGGTTGTATCATTCTTCTTGGCGAAATTTTTAGTGCTACGAGAATTAAAAAATAAGAAAAAAGCTTTGATCTTTTTTTGAGCTCTCAAATATATAGAGACTAATATGCTGCTCACTATTAATTAAAAATGCGTTGGACTCAGCAGTTGAGAGAAGAAAGGACTGACATAGACCGGATGTCCTGAATGATCTTGATGATAGCGATGCCATTGTCCAGGACAAGATTTATACCCTCATCGAATATGAGTCCATGAAAGCTTGTATTAGGTAAAAAAACAATATTATCGACGCAAATATTAAGGGAAATTGGAAATATCTACATAAGTCTTATCAATTAGCGAGGAAAATATCTTCGCTAAGATTGGGTTCGGGTGTAGTAACAGAGGATCCTACTGAAATAGCAACAAAAGCTGAAAGATTTTGTTTTATGTTACATAAATTTTGGAAATTCTCTAAGGAGAAGAAGATAAAAATGAAAAAGAAACATCGCTTTGTATAATCGAAGAATTTGAAAAGGAAGTAATTGGAACAAATTGACATTTGTGTCAATAATTAATAATAAAAAAATCAAAGTCTCTAGGCCCCTCCGGATTTCTATTTGAGTTCTATAAATCACAAGGAAAACTTCTCAGTCTCATTCTGAGGGAAGTCTTCGTTGAAATATTTGAAGAGTGAGTAATACCCAAAAATATCAATAATGGTATTATAATTCTCTTTATTAAAAAAATAAATATCCCTTGATCCATTGATTTTTTTAAGCCATAAATTTACTATAAACCTAGGTTGGTTTACCTCCAATTACTATTCAATAGTTGCAACAATATTGTATTTTTTAATACTCGACCTGCCTGGAAATAAGAAAAAAATGCAAACAGATTACCCACTTTCGCCTTCAATGTTCATTATAGCTATTCATCTGCTATATAAAAAGTGATATCTAATCCATTAATCAGTCTTAAAATGGGAAGGAAGTCATTAATTATAACTCTTTTCGCTGTCGACGTCTTTGTATTTATTGCTCTTCACAGGACTAAGTAAAAACTACTTTAAGAGAACTGGAAAGGTTGTTAGTTAAATTACGAAAGTAATCTGGATTATAGGTCAACCTATCAAAAACACAAATGTTGCACTTATTGAGGAGTTTCCTTCATATTCATATCGAGACCAATTGCTTTAACCTGAAACTGGGATTGAGGACATGCCGAACGGTAAATATTTGGTGGATATTAATTAAAACAAAATGTAAGGAAATTAATGAAAAAAAAGTTTAAGGAAAACATATTTAAAGGGCTTTCAGACCATTTTAAGTAAGAAATAAGCTTAGCTGGTATTGGAAAATAATGTCTCAAGGGGGGTCACACACCTTTTTATTAGTTAGCAAGATACTTGACCATGAAGAACCAGATAACTATAGCCCATGACTGGATAACAGGAATGAATACTATTCACTCCCCAATATTACCACCGCCAGAGAACTCAGGCTTTCGAATAAACGAGGATTTATCCTTTCAAACATTTTAATACGCACAAGGACTACATCCCTTGTCCTCCAGCACAAAGATACTATGGGTTTTGGACCACCAACTCTATTTTCATAGCTCTGCAAAAAAACTAGTAACGAAATTTTTGTACAAATCATGCTCGAGGTCTGTCATCGATACAAAAACACTTCTCAAAATTTATTTAACTTCATCCAAGTAAAAATGGATCCGTTAAACTAATCGCTATATCATCAACTTATAAAAATAACTCGAATAATGAGGATGAGAGTATAAATTGCATATTCTGCAGCCTTAAAATAGGAAAACCAGTCAATACTCTTTACAAGTGTGATAAGATAAATCCTTTGGTGCAAATGTGTCAATTAAAAATAAAATAAATCTACAAGTGACGATCTCAAAAACTGATTGGGCAGAGGTCACGGATCTGGATCTGCCTGGGGCAATTAAGGTAGATGCCATCATCAGCAAAGTGCAGATGATAATTTATTCTTGCAGGTGCAACATGAAACTTAATCGATAAATAACTCAACGTTATGGCAAATTTCTCCGCCAATGGTCCTTAATTTAGACTTTTAACTATTTGCTGTAATTTTTAGTGTCGTTTTGTCTTGTTTTTCCTATTCTTTTCTTTACCTTTGTAGAATATGTGTTGGGATTTTATTTTATTAAGTTACAGTATTTGTTTTTGTCAAAGTTACAAATAAAAGTATGCCTATAAGGCTTTAGAAAAAATAATAATAAGTAAAATTAGAAAGTAGTGTATGTCATATTTGGGTAAAAGTTGTTGGGTCAGAAATGTCAACAGCGGCACCCATCAAACTCATTTCTGTCTCTTCTCTCCTTAGTTGAACAGGTAGGTACCAGAGCTCCCATTATTATGTAATTACTCAATTGTAATTACCATTATGTAATGGGGTATATGATAGCATGATGTGTTAGCTTTTAAAGTACCTTTTACCTGAGAACTTCTCAGTACAACCTAACCGGGATGTATTTAGGATATTGATACTCAGGGAAGCGGCAGCGGAATAATTTACCCTACTTTGGAGTCCAGTACCTCATATACACAACCCATATGCTGTGGTGTATTATAGCATATCAGAAGGTGTCTTAGCTGCTTAAAAATGCATCGAATGTAGAGTTTAAACTGTCTCTTCACATCCTACACCTGAGGGCAAGGCTGTATTTAGGATATTATGAGGGTTCTTTGATGCTCAAGGGAGCAGTTGCAGAAGAGCTTAACATGCCTTGGGGCACAGCAGCTCATCCACACACCCTGTGGGGCGGGATTTATTGTAGCATATTAGAAAGGGCTTTTCGTGCTGAGAAAAGCGTCAGCGGTAGATTCAAATCACATACTACGGTGTTGTGTTTATAAAATCATCATTAATTAATATAAAGATATTTTTCTGCAAAAGAACACACATTAATTTACCTATATGACAAATATAGTATTTGAACTATTCCTATTTACCATAATATCATTTTAATTTGATTTAAAATATACAATCGTTTATAAAGGGGTTTTCAATTGGGACGCTCACATTTTACGTTGATAGATATCGAAAACGACTTCATATTTGTTATTGTTTCTTTGATATCTGATTAAATATAATTTTTCGGTTAATTGTTCCAAAAAGCCTTCAGCAAAATGACCGTTGTGCAAATTGTCCTTGGGCATACTATACCATCGGAAATTGTCCTTCAGCAAAATGCTACACGGCAAATTGTCCTTTGGCAAAAATATGTTTGGCCAATTGTCCTTTAGCAAAAATTTGTTTGGCCAATTGACACTTAACCTATATTCAGAACAATAAATAACATTTTAATTTAGTTTGTTGACCTGTTCGTATTTTGAAAAAATGCTGGAATAATGGGGACTTTGTTTTTTAAGATATTTAGGACTTAATTAGAAATATATATCAATCAAGGTTATAAAAAAGCAAATTGAGAATAATGAATATACCTGTATCAGACATACAAAGTGCAGTAACCAATGACACCGTTCTTAAACATCTTACAAAACCTGACTTATTTAAAGTAAAATAATACACATAATTACAATATTGATATGTACCTTGTAAATTTTACGAATTTAATCGGCTGGGCAGGACCAGAGACTAGAGCAGGCTTGCATGACGACTATAATGACATATTTTGTAGGAACTGTATTCAGGATAAGTTTTTTATCATTTATTATTACCATAATTTTTTATAAATAAATCTTTGTACTCTTAAAGATTTAGATTTGTCTATAAAACGTTTCCCTAATTTGACGACTTTTGAGGCCCTAGTAAATATAACATTTTATTCACCAGGTAAATGCAAATTAATCTAGTTAATAAAAACAATAGTAATGTTTTTTTCTCTCATTATATAGCTTTTTAACTAATTTGGTATATAATTTCCATTACATTAAATATAAACAGCAATAGTTCTGTAAAGTGTAATAATTATATTTAGACTTTCACATATTATTTATAAATAAACTTCTGTTTGTAAATTAGTAGGAATTACTATAAATAGTGATTAAAATCAAGTGTATTTTTTTTACCTGGTCTGTTTTGTTGAAATAGGTAATCTGAAGATTGAATTTTGTTTTCCTCAGCGGATGTCATTATTATTTAACTCTTGAGAAGTGAACTTCCATTTATACTATATTCAATTATATTCCAAACCTTTTTGAAAATTAGTGTGTACTCTTAAAAGACTTTGAGAGTTTGTTGCAGAGTCATAATTTGGAGTCTTTTTGGGATCTCCAGTGGATTAATTTTTGCGTATGGCTTTGTCTATTTCCTTTCCTCCCTTCTCTCTTATCACTTCTTAATCGTCATAACAGCCATGAATTACTTAACATTTGGATAAACTATTCGTTTTTAAAATCAATCAACCTATCTATTAAAAGTTTTGAAGTTTTAATGCAATAAGTTAGATAAATATATTATTTTATTATCAATAAATTAACAATAAATATTTTTTTCATAGATACGGATCATTCTTCCTAGACGTACAATATGCCTTCAAATTGTGTGGTTCCTTGTCATCACACTGGTAAAACATATGATTGAAAGCTCAATGATAATAAAATAAGAACTTCTTTGCAAAAGTTACAACATCAAACATGGAAATTCTTAGTAAACGGACATTAGCTATACAAATAAATTAGATACCAGGTAACAAATACAAATATTTATTTTAGCAATATTTGATGAGTGCTTATATACACATAATATTCCTAGATGGTAAATCTGTTAATAGCTCTAACTACTTGTTTTTCTCTTTATTTTAAACATGAAGATTTCGAAACAGAAACTAAATAAAAAATGGAGAACTAAAACACATATCTTAAGAAAAAGTGGAATACCATTTGAAGGATTAAAAACAAAAGTGATAAGTAAACAAAGGACAAGTATAATGTCAATGGCACAGGGGAGGTGTAAACGGAGAAATGATAAAATATAATTAAGCGTGGAAAAGTTTTTAAGAGAAGAATATATTTCAAATTTTTTGGAGCTCAAACATAAATTAGATATAAATTTATGCCTACAAAAATAATAGTAGATTGAATGGAATATCAAGTTCCATTTCTGTAAATAATAAAATCAGATTAAGGTATTTTGCACAACACACAAAATTAGTGAAATAATAACTTTTGTTGTAAAAAGATAATTAATTATTATTTTGATTTTATATCTATATTTTTATTTAATTAATGAATCACAACCAGTTTTAATTCATTTCATGTTGTCTAATTATGGGATTGAGTCTAATATTTCAAAGAAACTTGAAATATCAAATTTGTAATACCGCAAATAAGATTTTAATAAGTCATTAAAGGTTGCAGAGAGAATAAATACATGCAGCGAAGTTTTAAATTTACTTTATTTTTGGAAGACTAAGTATAAAAACAAGATGCAATCAAGCCAAATTAATGTACTATGAAAAAAAATTTGTTTCCGAGCAATACATCAAATTATCAAATAAAAATAATAATTATAGAAGTGAACAAGAAATAAGTTTATTTGTTACCTTATAGGTGAAGTAATCTACATCGAGTGATCAATATAATCATGATTGATTCCACTTAAAGATTTGTAGCATTCATATCTAAAATATAATGTAATACATAAACACGCAGAAGTAAAAGTTGAACTTGCTGTCACAATAAATTATCAAAATCAATCGGAAATGGTATAAATATCAACCCAAATTCATTAAGTTCCGTGTCTTGAGTTTGAATAGTGGTGATAATAACTATTTGGTTCATAATATATGCTTGAAAATATTGAATAATAATCTACACTTAGGTTCTCTATTCATAATGTAAGTTTAAAATTCCTTAGGTTAAAGGTACATTTTCAAGCAAATATTATCTTTATATATATAAATGTACAGGGTAGGATGAGGCATAAACTCTTTAAAAATGAACTACAAATAGATAATCATCTAGGAAATCAAATCAGTAGCATTATTTTCAAAAAAACAAAAACAAACAAAAATTACTTAATGTGAAGTCATCTATAGATGAAACAGGTTCATCAAGAGACGATCTTCTCCAATACAAGAGAAATATGATGAACTACGAAGAAACTGACAATCTCATATCTATACTATGGATATTATTTCAAGTAGCCTTTCTCCTGAAAAACATTCTTCAAATTTTCAGAGTTGCCTTTCTAATTTTCGGTTTCTTTTTTATAATGCCCAAATACACACCATTGTCATCACTCATTATAAATTATGATTGTCCCTGCTAGCTGATTCGTTCTCATTTTTAGTATAGAAAGGAAAAATTTATATAACATTTCATATTTTGCTTCTACTAACATGTACTTTATTTATTTACGCTCACAGCAATTAAGAAAATATTGCCAACACATGTCAGGGGGAAAAGGACTAGAAAGAAAAAAACGTCGTTTCCAGTAAAATACTTAGAGACAATGTATGGCTGTCATCATTTTTTCCACCCCGCCAAGCAGACTTGATGTAAAGAAAGTTAAATTTCATATATCTTCATCCCTGGGTTGAGTATTCGATAACAGGCGAGATATTTAGTTCTTCTCTAATATTTGTAAGATCTATACTTATTACATGACAAAATTGGCCGTGCTTGAAAACAGTGTCTAGGATATACTTTTTCTCGTAGTCTCGAGTATTTATTTTTTACTGTGGAATAGTTATTGTTAACTCCTACGGTTTACAGATAATTTGACAATAAATGAACAATTTTGAGAAAAAGTAATTAAATAACATAAATACTACAGTAAAAATTTAAAAAAGAATTACCGGACAGCCGTTGTTATTCTCTTATCTTTATTATGCTAATTTTGTGAATCAATGGGTTTTTTTTTACAATGTTCTGATGAGCAATGCTGTAGAACCCATAATTAGCCATCGGTCATTAAGAAAAACATTATCCTTGATTAAAGCGCTCCTCCATAAGGGATTGCCTCAAGAGGCCATCTTGAAGTAAACTAGTAACTCGTAGAAGGCAATTTACTATGTATCCATACGGTGGAAGGTAGGCTAGTACTTCCAACACTCTCCATAAGGAGGCAGGAAATCCTCCATGTCCGTCGACCGCCTGATTTCGGCCTTTGAGGAATTCAGCTTCTCCTTAAAGGCCGAAGGCTTGTTCATGACTATGAAGATGAACAAGTCCCTATCAGAAATATCCAGGCATCTAAAAAGGACAGGATGAAAGTATCTACGGCGTATTCAGGGGCTTCTGTTGAAATAAATGCAGAGAAAAGTACGTGTTGAGCGTGCAAAAAATATTCTGATCCACCTTTAGAGAACTTGTACTGTAGCTTCAGTGATATGGTAGGCCTCGTTAGATTCAACAGGAAGGTCATTAATTATGAATGGTTCCCTTTAGAATACAGGCTCAAGGGTGATGAGTACGTCAAAATTCATGAAACCAAAATTATCCAACGAATCAAATCCATCATTGGGAATTTTCGGCAGGTGTTCCAACAAGATACAGCACCAGCCTGCACTGCAAAGAAACCCCAAGATTGGTTCCATGCCAATATGCTCTTCTAGGCAGAGGACGTCTTGCCGCCAAAGAGCCCAGACTGCAACCTCTTAAATTATGCCATCTAGGCACACGTCCAGTCCAATTCTTGAAGGAGACATCCCAAGAGTTTCCATCAGTTAGGCCTTGTCTTCCATGATTGCCGAGTATATCCAGAGGGTCTACAGCTTCCACAACCGCCTGGACCTCAAAATCAATTCTGAGGGTGGATACATAGCTAAAACATGTTCTTTGGGTTTCAATTAATAACAAAGAAACTTGTTTCCTAATTCATTCGAGGTTCTGCCATATACTTCGATACTTAGTCTGTAAAATTTTTTATATAATAACGGTTGGTTCGGTAGACCAATAAATTTCATAAATTAGTTATGTAAGTTAAAGACAAGACTCAAAAAGCTTTTTCTCGAATAAAAAAGTATTAAGCCTACAATTTTTGCAGTTTTCTTAAGTTTAGTTTCTACTGATTAATTCAAGATAAACAAGTATTGCATATAGGCCTTGATAATTAAAACAAATAAAGTAATCAAAGATTAACAAATAGATAATAATTATCAAGATGTAATTCTGATACATATATAAATTGAGGTTTTTCTATATAAACACAGACTCCTTCATGGAAAGTGCAACACTTTTTTTATAAATAAAATTGAGGGCTACTTTATCTATATTATAAATCAATATAGCCGCCTTTTGCCACAATAACTAGTTCTAGCCTTTGCAGAACTATCCAGTGATGATAGGGGCCTAAAATTTGTCCTTTGTTGTGTATCAGACTCTCAATAGCTTCCCTTTTTTGTAATCTAAAAATACCAAATTCTGGTGGTGGGGGGGAAGTTGGAGCTGTGGGGAGTCCAAGAGTACTACATTTGGGGAGGATTTTGCACCGATTAAGACACTTCAAACAACTCTAAAATTCATTCACAAGCAAGGCTATATTGCCTCTTCTGCATTCAATGGTGTCCTAATAATAAGGGGAATACTACTTTTTCTCAGTTATATAGGTTTGTTAGTAAAATTTTGACCGTTGTATTCCGGCCTGAGAAATTTGAAGCAAAAAGGTAACTACCTAGTCAATAACAATTATTCAAACCTTAATACGTAGCTATCAAAGTATTTGGAAGTAATCACAGAAATTTCCAGATGCGTTCCTTTGCAAATAATCATTGTAATTTATATACAGTGTCTTTTTTCATCAAAAGGTAATGAAGAAATATTTAGGATTGTACTAGAGTTATATGGGGACCTTGTTAATGAAAGTCAAGGATTCAGATCTTCTACTTTGCTGAAAAAACTAGGTACACTAGGCATTTAATAACTTAACAAAAGGGCTGAAATATATTAGGCCTAGTTTAACACGGGTTTTTTCGTTCAAAGTTGGCTTTTTTAAATTATTATAAACCCATTCCAGGTAATCGGTTAGTTTGGGGGGTATGGGGGTGTTGGGGGGGGGTATGGGGAGGGCTAATTAATTTACCATTACAGATAAATAAAAAAAATTCAATCTACATGGACCAACTATAAAATAGTATTAGTTTATCTGTCTTCTGGAGTAATTTACTTATTTTATATAGAAAGAAACGACATATTAATTAAAATTATAGCCCGAATCAAGAGTGTAGTTTCAGTGAAAGCTATGACTTCCAGGAATATGGAAATATCTCCTGAAGGATAAAATCTGGTTATTAAATTTCAATTGAAAATGTTTTTGTGATTCTTAACATAACTCAAAATCAATTTTTAATCATTTCCATTCGTTTAATTACAGTTTTATTTCTTTTTAAATTTAGGTGGTGAAAATTAACCCTTCGTTATTAGGTTCAGCATAGTGATTTATAGAAATATATTGTTTTCATAGGATATATCTTACAGTTCACAAAATTTTAGAATCTGTTTGAAAGATATTCCATTTTTAAGGCAAGCTAATAGAAAGGAGTTGAAAAAAGAATATTAATCTGTAGTTTCCTAATAGCATTTCTAAAAATAATACGGATAAAGGAAAAGTTAATTTCTTGTCAGCAAGAACAGCACAGAATGCGGAATGCACAGTAGTGCCTTTGCTATTGAAGCGTGGTTACTCATAAAAGATAAAACTAATGTATATATGTCTCTTTTAATGAATCTGTCGTATTGATTCGGGTTCTATCTATTTTTTAGAGAAGTAACTACTAAAAACTTATGAGTCGACAATGGTATTCTCATAGTTAAGTTTACATCTCGGTAAAGACGTTGCAAAGGTCCAGTATGTAAGGTAAAGGCAAAATATTGGTGTTTCACTTGTATTATTGGACAACATCCACATTGTTTCTATAATTATCATAAATAATATAAGCTTTACTGGTATTTATGATATTTCTTCTCGAAACTTTGTGTCTATATAAATACGAAATAAATATTTATGAATATGTATATTTATTTTTGATGATTTAATCAAATAATTTAATAACAAATAAAAATCAAATATTTTTTTTTACATTTTATGCTACAAATACTTGCTATTGTTAATTAATTAACCGGCTCATATCAGAATAACAGGGAGTTTTCAAGATTTTTATAAATATCAAATTTGATTCCTATACAAGTATTAAAATAAAATTATCACACAAATGTTTATAACTGTCTTAAATAATTGTTTATCACCTGTATTGGGTTTATTCTAGAGATTGATTCTTAAAAGTTAGTGAGGAAGGTGGAGATGAAAGGAAATGGGTTTAAGTATTGGCCGGGAAGAAGTCACAGAATTCTTCTAATATTTTCATATATTTATGATGTTAAGGGAATATTATTTAGCATCTAAAATCAATAAAATACAAACATATAACATTAAGTGCAAATTTGTTTTTAAACTAACAACTAGCTCCGGAAGATCTTGTTTTTAATCTTGGTCATACTTGGGCATTTGAAAGGCATTCTCAGCTGTATCCAATTCAGGGGCAAGGATTAGTTTATAACCACGGTTGTTGACGTTTGAGCCAACTTAGACCAGAGCTTCATTCAGAACAGATCTGAAGTTCACAGGCAAGCTGTTACGAAGCTTTGGTACCAATGGCGGATGAATGGAGTGAAAATTATATTTCTTAATTTACTAGTTATTTTTCAAATTTGAAAATCGACTCACTATTTGAAAGGAGTCGATATTTGTTCCCCCCCCCACTTGAGTCATTGATTATTCTTCTAATATATACTTAATAAACCTTAGGTTCTTGGGGATACTTTGTATTTAGATACAATTATAGTTTATAATTGTTTAAAAATACAACATGTAACACAAATCGAAGGTAAGTAATGAGTTTTTTTATTTAATATTTTAAAAAGAAACGTTTTGTCAAAAATAATGTTTAAAACTAAATTTGGCTATGAAAAAAATGTGAGGCAAATAAATATTTGTAAAATTTGTAGTTTAATCTTCTACAAATATTAAACCTAATATATTCAGGCCTATTTATTCTGATATTTAATATAAAAAAATGACTCATTTAGAAAAGGAATAATGTCATTATTATTATTTTTTTTTTTTTTTTCAGGTATCTAGATTTCATTAACATTAAAACATTTTTTTTTAGTTTCTTTCATTGGGGAATAGAGTAGCGCACGTAAAGTATATGTAAACCTTTTAGTATTTACATTTACTCCATCTGAACTAGGAATCTTCTTTGAAGACCATTAACATAATGTTTATTTTCATCTCTAAAACCACCGTTAATTAAACCTACGCACATATGTGTCTTTAATACAAAAATAAAACATTTGGGATTTCAAATTTTTCTTTTTAAATTTGTTTGCTTTAAGTTTTTATCAGTACATACATATTTATATTATCTTTTCACTCAGAAAAATAACAATTATTTACTAAATTTCTTTAAAAAAAAACAAAAAACAAGTACTTAGATGAATATATAATCCTACATAAATAAAACTTTATACATCATCATAGCTGTAAAAATACCTGAGACGAACGAGTGTCTTATGAAGTTACAATCTGAATTCTGCTTTTGTATTTTTTTAAACTGTTCTCAATAATATTTTATGCTTCAAGATAGATCATCTATGTATAAAATAATCATTAGTTTGTAAAACTTCGAAAAAAAATAAGATTAATTTGTTGCAGAAGTATAAGGCCCATTTCTTTGTTGTTCTACGAATTGAATTGAAGATTAACATCTAGGTAATTACTGTCTATGTCCTTCAAGATAAAAATTAAGATTTTGGTATATTTCCGTGTTCTCATAACTATGTACTCCCAGAAAATCTTTTGAAACATAATCACAGCATATCTGCTTTTCTCCACCAAATAATTTTTCAAATTGTCAGAATTAATATGTTGATTTCTTTTTTGGCATAATAAAATATGAAGCATTTTACATTTATTCAAGTTTCCCTTTTTATAAACCATAATAAAATTTTCTCCATAATATTTACAGAAAGGAGTAAGTTTTTTAGATTGAATTAAATTATTATTTTTTTTTTCTAATTATATATTCAAGATCATTTTTATTCTTGTTTTTAGAAATAAACTGATATTTATATATGTAATAAAATCTATTACTAAGGTTTTTTTTACTTATCCATTTCTTGTATTGCACTTATTAAATACATCAAAAAAAATGAAATATATTGTAGTCGAATTGATTTGTCCCTATTAAAAAAGAAAAGAGAAATAGAAATCAAACTCAGAAAGGTTCCAACACTTATTGCCTTAGGCCAAATTGGCCTACGTTGATTTAACTCAGACTCAACAAAAAATTAAACAAATTAAAGTTATGTATCTATTTTTTTTAAATAATTATAAGCTTTACCACTTTGCAGTTTTTCTAATGTATAAGTTTTTTCTAGATTTATCGACAAGTTAAAAATGTTTATTTTTAACAATAATATTAATTTAATAATGCAGTTGTAATGTAAGTTTTTTGCTCTTAGATTTTTGCTACTGTCCTTAGTTTTCCAGTTTATTTCATTTAGTGAAAAAATTGTACTGAAAGTTGAATTGTTTTTTTTCCTTTGCATTTATATTCGAAGTATTTATAATTCAATTTATTGAATACCTTATTGCAAAGAATACATATAGGTCATAGCTCAGAAAAGGGTAGAGAGAATCATGGATGAGTTTCTGTAGCAAAGTGGTAGGCCTTTCGTAAACAAAAGACTAGGAGTTGAACAAAAAGATTCTTTAAAAAACAGAGAGATCTCTGATATCTCTATAAATATTCAAACTCTTATGGACTCAACTAAGCAGAGAAATGTTCATGTCGTCATAATTGCTATTGATTTCAGTAAAGGATTTGATACTATCAACACAATTTTCTTCTCAGAGTACTAATAAAACAGTTACTTAATTTTTTTTTAAACTCTATCCGAGCTCTATTATATAACAGCTCATCGACAATAGAGATTGATGGACAAAGGAGTAATCTCATAACTCTGAGCAAGAGTTGTAGGGAGGGATGCCCTGTATATCCGTTATAATTTTTTTGTAGGTATGGAGATCATAATTTGTTTTCTACTTAGAAAATATAAAGTCTTCGGTGTTAACTTTGGAAATGAGAAACATTTGTTAGATTTATACGTAAATGACCTTACAATAATATTGAAAGAAAACTCTGAAAGTAAACTTATAAAAAGAATTGGATGCATTTAAAATGTCTTTATAAAATTTAGTAACCCATCAGGCCTAATTCTGAACAATGAAAATACAACCATACGGGCATGTAGAAACCGACAAGTTCAACCTGTGGAAGGATGTTTGATAAATGGCCTTGTCAATATGTTAGGAATTAAATGGACAAATAAAGGCCCACATTACTTAAATTGGAAATCGTTCAACTCTCTTGCCAACATTTAGTGTTGCAATTGGCGAAAATTCAATCTTCAACAAAGTATAGATCCTTATAATACAAAATTAGTTACATAAATTCCGAAAGCTACTCCATCTGTGGGAGAATGGGTGTTGAAGGAAGAGGCCACTTGGCTGGGGCATCTTTTTCACCATAGTTACATTCCAGCTCTTAAGATACCACGTTTGCAATTGGGGGAGGAGGGGGCTTAACTCTACTGGCTAACATTTTACCGAAAATATATTGAAGATATTTATTGAAATCACTAGATGACCTAATTTGGAGTGAAGATATCATTTAACTAATTTTGCAAAATTAAGAATTTTAATTTTGGGATCAAATCTATCTAATTGTGCCATTGGAGATATCTCAAGGGAATGAGTGGCAGCTCAAAATGTCATGTTGAGTAAGTCACCTAGCTACGACTCAAACAGTACAGTGGATATTATTAGAACAACACAACTCCCTTCTTCAAAAATCTTCTAGCACCTAAAGAGTTAGAACAAATTGCATTAAGAGAGGCACTCATGACACACCATGACATGAGTCCACATAAGATTTTTTTTACCAGAAGGTTTATTTTTCCTTCGCAAAGAAAGGCAGCCTTACATCTGTCCCTCGTCCCTTGGCATTTAAAATTTAATTTAAATGCCACTAGGATCTGTTCATCCAACAACGAATTGCGACTATTATATCTCCACAAAAATGGAAAATAAGGATATTAAGGTCATTTTTTGGCACCTATGATGGAAGGAAGTTTACCTCACAATTCCAGAATTCAACGAGAACGATCATTTTTTTTCATTCATGTAAAGATTGTGGTAAATTGTCTAATAACGAGGTACATGCATTTGTAGAGTGCCCAGCACTCGAAATCTTGAGAAACTGATAAGGTTAAATGTAATAATTACTACCAAAGACAGCTTAAAGGCCACGTTGTTGTTTGGTTTTCCCTTCAGTTGTAACCGTTGATCCAATGAAGAGGATGCTTTAAAAGCGGCGTAAGTAATTTCAAGGGTATCATAGCCCAAAAAACTAGATGAGGGATCGATCATTTGCAGGATTGAATTGAGGAAGATTATTTTTTATATTCTGCATCGAGATACACTGCATTTTCATTGAAGATTCTGCGACTCCAGGACTCAGGGGGAGGGGATATGCCGGTGATCTAACTAAATGTTTTCTTTCTCCCTCAAAAAGATTCTGAAAAGCCATGGAATTTACTATCAGGCAATACAAAAAACATCGTAGCAAGGTTATGAAGTAATAATTATTTTTCTTCGAGAATTGTGGTAACTTTTTGGAATGACTGCATTAAGAATTTTAAATGGAAATCTTGTCTCTGGGGCAACATCTTATCATCTTATGTTATTTCTTTATCTTTACAATTAAATCATTTCTACGATACTTTTGTTTAGTGTTCCTGTTTTGTTTTCGTTTTTATATGATTATAATTATATATAGTACATGTCTTCGGTTTTAGTTGTTGTCTCAACTATAAACTAACTTTTAACCGGATAATATTTTATTAATGGATTTTCGTTGCAATCAATGTGTTGATTGTTTTTGTTTTGTTATCAAGTCATATCGCTGATGAGCTGTTTATATTAGAGGTCTTAAAAAAGAAATTATCTGTAAGCTTAATGCTAGCTTATTTTGAGTATGAATGCAAATTTCTTTTTTGTTTTATTTACTTATTTGTGTATGTATGTATAGGTGTAATGTGGATGAATATATACCTTAAAAAATATATATATTGTAAGTATTTATAGTTCAATTTATTGAATACCTCATTGCGAAGAATGCATATCGTTCAGTGCTCAAAAAATAGCAGAGAGAATCATGGAGGAGTTCCTCCAGAAAAGAGGTAGGCCTTTCGAAAACAAAAGACTAGGAGTTGAGCAAAAATGTTCTTTAAAAAATATACTGATCTCCAATATTTCTAGAAATATTGAAGATGCTCAAAATTTTGCCTGGCAGCCGTTATTGCTACCTACGGTGGTCATATTCAAGATTAACGATCTTTAATATCATAAATTATATTTATAAAATTGTTTTGGATAATAAATGTATACAAAACTAAACATCAAAGATTAATTCGTTCATTTAAGTATTTAAAATATTGCACAACCTATAATATGTTTAATACTACTTTAAAGTTTATGATATATTTTCAAAATATACGAAGACATTTTATAATATCTTTTTTTCTAACGACATCTTGATATTTACTTTGATCCGCTCAAACACAATTTTCCACCTAATGAGAAGCCTTATTATTTATCTTCATCTTTATTTGATATTATCTATATTACTTGTAATAAAATATTTTATATTAAAATCATATTTATAATTTGAATAATCATGTTTCATGAATATATTACATTATTTTATCTTTATTCATATCATACATGTATAAAAATAAAAATATATATACAATACATAAAATAACAAATCAAATGAATTTTTTTGGAAGAATTGAGATATAATAACAAAAGTAAGCAGTTTATCTTAAAGTTATACATCATAGCCAAGACCTACAACTAAAAAAAGTCTATTTTATCATTTAGGCTGTGCAACATACTGTTTGCTTAAAGACTTTGATGATGTCCCTCTGAGTTCTTAGAAAATGAATAGATATGTTGGGCCAGTAGCCTACAAAATAGGGTCGCTGTATCAAATCAATTAATGAAAATGTTTAAACATAAGCAATTAGTTACAAACAAAACAAATCTGAGCTTACTAGCTTACGTACAAGTCGAAAAATGACAGTTGAACGTGATCAACAAATTTCTATAGGTGTACTCTAAGCAATTGGGTGTCTTTAGAGAAATGTTCTTGCCGTTAACAAGTCCAAAACGTTGGAGATGAAGAAGAGCTCTGTCAAAAAGGCCAAGCTGGATCCGCAAGAATTAAAGAAAACATCCCACGCCAATCTTCTCAAGTTCATGAGACTCATGCAAGATATCTCTGGTTTTCTCACCAGACAACTCAGAGAGCTATCAAAAAAATGTATGGAAAGATACCTTTTGTGGGTGGAGAAGCCATTTTTGATATCAGTAAAGAAAGAAACACATCCCCTTCCCTTCAAAAATTTAATAAATAAACTTTTTCATTTATTTTGAAATCTCTTTTGACAATTTAGGCCCGCCTGTATTCCTGATACCGACCCTCTCAACTACACCTTTTGGGTGCATGTTGATGGTTAGGCTTAAAGTGTCTTTCATCCAGAGACCAAGGCCCTCATAGCTACTTTCAGCCAGGACTGGTACGCTATGACGGATGACTACATCGGCAGCGGGTGCCATGCCTTCTGCCACCCCCTGTAAGCCATCACTGCCATGAAGGCGGCTATATTCATTATTAAAAAAGCTCAGAAACACATTAATTTTTTTATTAATTTTGTTGAAATTATTTTGTTGATTAATAAATTATCTTTAGTGGAAGTTTAAAATTTGAAGTGTTAAGTTTTTAATGAATCACTTTTTACTGTTCTAATCCACACAAAATATTTTGCGTAAAAAATCTTTGCACCATCTTTAAGGCATAATTATATTTGATGGAGTCTAATGCATTAAAAAAGTCAATTTCAATCATAATACAGAATACCACTTTTCAGAATGAGTATATATATATGAAACTCCTTTCTTTGATTAAACAATGTGGACCGTATTGAACAAGACGTGTAATCTTGAAGGGCTGGTACTTTCAATTATGTACTTACTTTATCCGCCTTAATGAGCCATTAATTTCCAACCCTAGACCAAGTAATAAAGATGAGTTTGCCAAGAATGGCGACCCCACTTCAGCGAATCAGTTCCTCTGCCAGGCGGAAGTAGGCCTAAAGCACTTTATATTAACGTTGATGACGTTTCACACAGTCTAGGAGGGGTCATGCGTCAACCAAACCTCCGATTCCAATTTTCTTTTCTGTGAGCTGTTTAAAAAATTTGAAAACTAGAAGACAGACTTGGTGTAAGCCTTGGGTGTGAGTCTGCATGAAAGTTTGCAACGTAAAGCATAAATGGTCTACGTAAATATTATCAACTATATCCATCGATCCCAACAAGTGCCGATATCCCACTGAGGTGGGGATGGGGGATTTTTGTAGAACTAACATTGAAACTTTGTTACACTCTTTTTTCCGCTCGTATTGCCCCGTGGGGAGAGTGGTGGAGGCTGAGATCTGGAGATATTATAAGGAGAGATTGAATCCCTCTGACTGACTGGTCTCGACGTTGGCAAATATGGAGGAGGCTTTCAAGCTTGAATTCATCATAACCAAAGTTCATTTCATATCATATACAGCAAAAGTCAACGCTCAACAGGTGCATGTAGGTATTTGGAAAACTAGTAAAGAAAGTACTAATAGAGCCTTGACTCCTTTCAAAATGATGGATCCAGTATTGACAAACCATAGGGGTCTTTAACCAGTTAATCGTAGCTCGGAAAGAAAGAGGGCAGATATTTCTATTGAAATCTATTAATTTCTTTTATATGTGTTCTTTATTATCCTTTTGGATAATTTTATATTATTCTGCTTGTTATCTATGATGGTGTGGAAGGATGATGAATTTGATATTTTATCATATTATACAAGGCTAGAGCCAGGGAAGGCGATATAACTGTAACAATTACAATTTTTTCCTTTTTCCTCTACTCTTCCTGTGTAGTAGGAGTAGAAAAAATATTATATATATTCCTTTTTCTCTGGAAGAGTTGCCTACAACATGACTTCTATTTAAATTCAAGCGGCATTCATTTAGATTCTTGAAATATACCTTTGTTAATCATTATGCTGATTAATTAAACATGCAAAATGCCTGTGTGTACCTTGTTGTATTGTGGGTCAACCGAGGAAGAAAATTCTTTAAACAAACGGCTCCCGGCCAATCCCATTCGAAGACAAAAGTGGATTCATGCAAATCAAAAATGTAATTTGGATAATCAAGAAGATTTAAAAAAAGTCATAGTTGTATGTTTACTTCAATTTTCGGCCCGATGATTTCACTTATGATTCAAATGATGGAAATACAAGAAAAAAGAAAAAGAAAATCCCAGATAGGAAAGTGAAGAAGCCTCACTAAAAAAAAGATGTTGTTTCTTGCATTTACCCCTAACTTACCCAGTTGTCTATCCACTCCTTCAACATCAAGAAGAGCATCTACAGCCACTTCAGCTTCTCTCTTTGAAAAAGAGAAAGCTTTTTTTGAAGCTGAAAAAAATCCCTCCATTTGAAACTATGAGCTCCGTATTGAAAAGGTAATTCATGAATCTAGTTATCATTTCAGTTTTTTTTGTTTACAATCACTTAGAGACTAAAGAACGGTCTAGTTGAGAGTCACGGTTTCTTATCTTCATTTCAGAAGGGAACATTTATCTACTTAGAGTATTTCAAGTTCTTCAAATCAAACCCAAAACCTTAGATATTCTCTAATTTCGTGAGGGTGAAAATAGACTCCCTGTGGTAGAAAGAGAAATTATTATAGAAGAAAATCTGAGCTTCAAAGCTTTTCTCCAAGGTTCCATTGTACCTACTCATCGTCTGAAGCACTTAGTTAAGATAGATGGAATACTTACAAAGACTTTGCAAATTCCAAGCATTTGGCTCTTTTGAAAAGCATTGAACTTGATTAAAAATAGTTTCTTATTAAACATGCATTGAATAACTGAAAAGAAAATGTCAATGTGGCTATTCGTTCAGATTATAAAAGAATTTGCTATGGAACTATGCCATTTGGCTCTCAGAGCCAGAAAATATTTGCCAGGTTTATTAGGGTTATCGGTAGTTCTTACAAAAACTTATTTTGTGTGCTACAGAGCTTTAGTTAATTACTCTAGTTTTTGAGTTTCCCATATCCCGAAACACTTGAACGATGGACGCAGTCATTGAAAGTTGGATCTGGATTTCCTCAATATACGAAGGCTTTCTTGTACAGATTACAATACCTTAATCGTCGAGAGCGTGTAGTGATCTTCCTTCTCGATAAAGTTTATTACGCTCAAAGAGTAGAGTTCTCTGGAGGAAAAGTTACCGATATGAGTGAATATAAAAAAAACAAAGACAGTGTTATGTGATATTAAGTTATATCCGTGGTGCCTTTAATTTACTATATTCAAGAGAGCCACACATTGGACAGTGAAAAAATTAAAGGAATAGTTAATACACTGACTTGTGAACTTGAAGCAATTCAATTTCATGTCGTAGCATCCTGAACGGATCGTTATGGAACACATCGCTGTTATCCCAAAAAAGTATTCTTCTAAGGGAGTTTTCTCCCATCCTATCAGTGCAGAACGGTAGAAACAAACTATTTCATCCCAATTAGACAACTTCTTCAAGAAAAAAAAAACAATTTGCTTGATAACTTTTTAAACATATACCAAAGTTTCAATAACCAAGTTGTCTGGAATATTTGGAGACACGAATGAATTGGAATGTGAAGATGACTTAGATTCGGTGATTAACATTTTCAAGGATCTCTGTAAGAAATTGGGGTTATCAACGAAGATACCTCTCTCAATGCTACACTTTAATACAGCAGTGGGTTCATTGCAAGCTCGGTCTCTACAAAAATATATTATTCCAGCTGCAAGAATCTTGAAATTAAAGAAAGTTCTCTTGATGACAATAATATTCAAGCTATCACTGAAGAAGAGTCTGAGAAAAACAGTTTAATTAAGTTGATTCTAAGAGGAGGACTTATTACCCCTTCAAATTTGCTCTTTTTGTCAATTTGCTACATAAATAACTTCCTAAGTAGCATTTTGTAGAGTACAGATATAGTCAAAAAGTTTTTCAACACTTCATTTGCTACTAATATTTTTGATTGTGCCGTGATCCAAAGAATTAACAGCGATGAAAGTGCATACTTACTTCTATATAAAAAATGTAAGTTTGGTCACTATTAACAGGATTTATTGTGCAAGATATTATTCAAAGTTTTCAATGTCAATATCAATAACTTTGTCAGGTCAATAAATGATGAAATTTGTTCAATTTTGAAGTGGAAAAAACAATCAACATCATATCAACAAGGAAAAGCCGCTAAATTATCCTCTGTGTCATCCGATTTTTTATTTTTTTTAATATTCATGATAATGCTGAATTATACTTTACATTGTATTAAAATGTATCAATTTAAGAGAATATATAAAAAAATACTAATCAAATATATCATATATGGTTAATAATAAACTTTTGATGATATTTCAGCACTACTGGCTTAAATAAACTTTTGTGTTTTTGCTACTAAACTTGTACTGGTAAAAAATCGGTGATATCCCAGAATATATAGATACCCTTGGCAAGAGCGTTGTGTTCCCTGTGAAATGAGGGATTGTGTGTGGAATAGAAGATTTTACATTCAGCATACATGAAGTCAGAATAGGAGAGGCGAGGACTAGCTGTACAGGAACTTCCAAAAAACTATGTGCGGTTTATAAATTCATTCAAGAATTAAAAAAAATTTCTTTCATGTATTGGGGTAGAAGATGCCTTGAACGTAGGTTGTGAATGAGAAAAGAGATGCTCACAAGAATAAACGGAGTTAAGAGAAAAATGTCTATAAATATTATTTATAGATGATAAATTGATTTTAATTATCATTTATTGAATTATGAAAAAAATAATTGTATTCACACAATATCTTTACGTTTTTGTTTTGTATTTTAAATTAAAGATCTTTAAAAAAAAATATTAAAAAAATGGGAGAACCATGATTTAAAATATTATTAAGATTTTGATTAAACTGTCAAAGTTTATCTCAATTTTCCAAAAAAAGCCTTATAAAAGTTATTGGGAATGTCCATATTAGACTTAAAATGGTTCTTCGGTCAAATTAAAAATTTTATTTTATTTTTTCTTTGAGCCTAAAGGCACATCTTGATTAATTCCAAACAATACAATAATAAAATACAAAAAGAAGAAAATATATTATGTATGGTTAAAAAACAAAAACAAAGAAGAAACGTCAGTTCCAAGTAAAATTAAAATTAGGACAACAATACAAGGATAAAACAACCGAATATAGGCAAATTTAGAGATCATTAGTAATTCCCGTTTACAGAGAAGAGATTGAAGATTATAATCGCCTGGGAGGTTTAAAGATGGATACCCGTAGGGAGCTCCTTGTTCCTGTGCTTCAAAGCATATATTATGATTTGTACTATGCAGATGAGCTAGTCAATCTTCCACCAATCCTTATACGGGGGGGAAGACTATATCATATTTTTTGTTGCATCAAACTTAAAGAAGTATTTAACAGAATTCAGAGTTATTCCACTATACATTTACGATCTTAGACTACTTGTGAATTATGGCAAACTTATATATCTCTAAGAAAACACTTATGACCTATTGAAAATTAAATATACCACTCTTCAAGGATAATTCCACTTGTAACGAAATAGAAAAAGTTATTGACAAATGCAGGTACTTGCTTGTGAATAGAATATTTTTCACATGCTCGTCACACTGACATGTAAAGGAAAGTTCAATGAACATTTTCGTCAGCTAATAAATAATCACTGCATTTGAACAACAAAAGGACCTCACCCGTCTTTAAAAGTTAAAAAAGTTGCGTGATAGTGGACTTGTCATTAAAGAAGATCTGCATAACATTATTTGCCTTGAAAACGAAGACAATTTCAATCAGATCTAAATCAGACCGGATTGAAAATAATATTCAAAGTTTGAGGGAATTTGTTTGCTGTAAGTAGGGATAATGGAAGGGGTAACTCAACTCTCCACACAAATAACACAAGTAATCTTATCGGTTTACTCGAATCTCTATTGATGTAGTAACTGTAAAAAGTAGGGTACCTCTGCCTTTTGTTTCAAATGGAGAAATTGCGGAGAAGAATTCTTTCAGGAGGATTTAGATGACGTTGGAATGAATCATAAGAGAAAAATAGTTGTATCAGGCTCAATTCCTCCATCTTATTTTAAAAAAAGTCCAAAATATATAAAGAATTGAAGAAGAAAAAAGAAATTAAATCCCTAGGGTTATTGGGCTTGCCTTTTGAATTTTCTAAGATACGTAGGATTTATTCCAAAGTTTATGAGGAGATTTTTTTAAATCTGATACTTAAAAAGAACATCGATAAACTGAATATAGCAAATTCTGAACTAATAACGTTTCTTAATACCTTGTACAAAATTCTAAAAATAATTATCATCAATAGAATAGTCCAGACACTTCCCTCCATTATACTGAAATCAAAAAAGGGCTGTATGAAAGGAAGACGAACTGTAGATATTCCAAGATCGATCAACGATGGTAGTGATAATTATAAAGTGAGTAAGTGGTGATGAAGTGAGCTCAGTGATGAGGCGGAATTTCAGAAAGCCTTAGACTTCATCTCCGATAAATGTATACTGTTGCAGCTAAAAAGATTTGGACTTTCCCTCAAAATGATTGATACTGTAGCAGCTATCTTAAAATACTCTTCTTCGAAACTATGCTCTTTGTTTGGGGAAGATTATTTTGAGATTACACGGGGATGCAAGAAAGGAGATCCTTTGTCTCCAACCGTTGTTGTTATAACATTATACTATTCACATGAAACCCAGCTTTCCATCTCGAAAAATTAAATTCCAACAATGGCTTTCTTTTACGCGGATGACTTAACTGTCTCCTACATGGGCTCATTAAAATAGATAATTTCGTATAAGAGATCAGTGTCTAAGACAGTGGAATCATTTACACAGCCCACGATTCTTATGGTCAGAACCAGGAAGACTGAAGTCTTATCTTCACTAACAGAACCTTAAAAGAGATGTTTTCCGTTATTAAAGTTATCCAGTAGATAAACTCTTCTTGGAGTCTCAGTAACAAAAGAGGATGTAGCAATTCGCAGCAACACTAACGCAGAGAGAGTCCAAAAATGTATCTCTTGTACTACGCTGTTGTATGATAAGCACTATAAAAATATCTTAGTTAAAGTATAAATATGGAATACTTTCGCAATACCCAGAGTAAACAACTAACCAGCTTTGCTCTTAATTCACAAAAAAATAAAGACAAAATACAGATCATCCACTAAAATTTATCTGGGGTTCAAAGCGAGCTTATACTCCAATTTCATCATGGAAGATAAGTATAAAAAAATTGAAACTATGTAGAAATCTTTAAACTTCACATGGCTGATTACACGCAGAAGTTGCTCAGATTTGGAGAAAATAATTACAGAATTACAGGGTTTCCATTCCGCAGAAGAATTTTCAGGGGTTCTGCAGAGCTTTTTAAGTTTTCAGGTATTGCCAGTGCTTACTGGAAACAAATGAACAATTCATGTAAATCAATAGTAGACTCTATTCTTCCTACAGACCATATGACTTTAAACATAAATTGAATTCTAAAAAAACTTTCAGGTATTAAACAATTGTAAAGCAGGAACACAGATGCCCCGCCAACGACCTTGTTGCTTATTAAAAGAATAAAAACATTGATTAAGCTGTATAATATCAAGTTTTATAAGTCAAAAATCCTACATAGTGTTAGAAACCGTATCTCTTTCAAGTATTTGCAAGAAATCCATTGAAAGCCAAATAGTGAGGGGTTTGGTGAGATGTAATTAAAAACTAAAAAATTAATATGTTGCAACCCTTTCATGGACTCGGAAGAAAACTGGTGCCGCCAAAGGTTGGCTACTTCAACCCTTTTAAGAATAAATCAAGAGTTAGAGATACGAAGAGAGACTGCACAATCTGTGGGTCCCGTTTAGAAACTTCTAGATGTGTTTTGATTGCCCAAAAGTAGTTCACTAAGTGCACATAATTACTGAGTTTTAGTGGGAATATTACAAATCAGCAATAACAATTGGGGATTGGCTTGCATTGTCAACGCCTACACATAGATTGGATATGGATGGAACGTTTATCGTGAATAGAAAACGACACATCTAATCTAAATAAATTTAAATAAAGTTTATTTTTATATTTTACAGGAACTTACAGACATTAAATGGTCACTTGATCAAATTAAAAATATTTAAAAAATAATTCATAAGTTATGTCCATTGTATTTTTTTATTCATAATTATGTTTGTACAACTTTATTAATTTTTTCCATATTTTATACACTGTACAATCTTATTGATATTATGGTTCTTAAGTGGTATTTATGTAGTGAAGTATTAAGTGAACTTACACAGTAAAAAAATATAAACTAGAAACCCTAAATAAAAAAATAAAATAAAAATAATATTTGATACAAGATAATATTGAAGATAATTTACTTCGGTTTATTGAATTAATTTTAAACTAGAATGTTTATTTTCTATATATTTTTTTATTTAACTTTTCAAGGTAAATAAAGTCATAAAAATAAATACATGTACAATACATGTTGGTTTTGGGTTCTTTTAATTATTTACTTGATTTATTATTTTGTAAGAAAAATAAATATTTAACGTAAAAAGAAAAGTTTTTTAGTGAACTTGTAAAAATAAGTTTGATAGTACATTTTACTTTTTTTTATATCAAACTTTTTTAAAACTTGATTATCTATGTGAACATTTAAACTCAAAAATAAAATTTAACTAGGTCAATCACTATTTCACATAATAAGATATTATTTGTAACTTCATATAAAAGACAAAATACACTTATTATTGAAACTAAATCCTATTAATGATTGAAAATGTAAGTAATGTACAAAAAATTATTTGAACTTGTTACTATATTTGATTTAGTTAGTTAGTTAAATCATTTATTTGTTGTTTAACATGCACTATAATAAAAAAAATACGAACATAAGGCAGTAAACACGACCACACAAAGGGGTATATGTGCTCCTACATCAGTTCCTGAAACCTATTTGATGTTAAAGTGATTTTCAATCATTTTTTTCATCATTGTAAATTTTAAAATATGGAGCTCTTTGTCTTCTTTTTACATTCTTTGATGTTTCTCATATGAGAGAGCAACACATCTATTTATGTGGTGGTCTGCACTTTGTGCTCTTCAAGACACAAATTGCACCTGTGTTCTTCTATTTGCTGCGGTGGGCCAAAAAAGGTCTGTGACCTGTGTAAGCTTGAACTAATATTATCATGCAAGTTTGATAGCCTTGGATTTCTGTTCTTTTAGGATGGCATGTGTATGTTGAATGCCATGTTCTTTTTTTGTATTTTTTGCAATAAACTTCATAGAAAAAGACATGTATTTTCTTCTTGGCGTAGCTTGGTGGCACTCCTACACACTTTCGATTTTTACTCCCAGTACCTCGCTTTGAAAGGTAGCCTGCATATTCAATCCCTGTAATATGACATTGACCTTTGTATCAATCAAGATATATATTTTTGTCACTCATATCTTTGTCGAAGATTTTTTTACAATTTCTGACTTCCTCGCTGGTAGAATGGGAGTAAGGATAGTAACAATCTGGTCGAATTATCACATTGTTTTCAAGGTTTTTCTTGCTTCATGAGATCCTCTACTTACATTGGGATTGTAAAATCTCATCTTGGAAAACCAATGTTTCATTGTTCAATGACATCAATGAGTGTTAGATTGAGGTATCACTCGAGTGATAGCCCATATGACAACGATTTTACCATCTTCATCATACTATATTTGATATATATAAATATGTAGTATTCGATCCAATACAAATTTCAATTTAGTACATTTTTCTATATTCCATATTGATCAAACTTCACGTAACTACAAGTTATAAAAGATACTTATTAAGAAGAAATACAATAAAGAAAAAGAGAACAATAATAAATAATCATCTGATTAATGCACAAATAGAAGTCATACTCTTTATAATCCACTACATATATTTTAGAATGTACAAAAACGATCAAAGTTAGGAATTTGCTGTCACCAAATATTTTTTTATTTTTCATTTGATTCCTCTAAACAAGAAAATAATCACCCAACGTTCAAAAAATGATATTTTATGGACGTGTTTTGATTTGAATATCTGTAAAATGTTAAAAAACAAGAAGAAGAAGGAAACTTTAATGGTGTTTCTTTAAAATTATCGATTTTCATTAAGTTATAAGATTTTTATTTGTTTTGTTTTATAGATTAACATATTTTTTGCAACAATATTTATACAACTTTTCTCTAACTTCCCTCAAAGGATGAGTATTTTCTAGTTCAACGCATATTGGAAATAAATAAATATACTCTTTTAGTATCGTGTATAAAAGAACATTTCTTTAGACGTTTCTCTTTATAGTTACTTCTCAAATCTCCTTTTTTGATGCCAAGTGAGTAATATATTATTATTAATATATACTTTTTTTGTTTACTTATACCAAATAAGACACCCTATTTTACCAATTTATAATTTTGGACTACAAAAACTATCTTTAAACTTTTAAAAATACGAACTATTATTTATTATTCCTAAATATTTAAGGTTGATTTGTTTGATATTTAAGCATATTTTGATATTTTATTCTATAAGTTTGATATTCTTCATTTATTATGATGTAATTATTTTTCTTTTTTTCTTTCAATAAATGTAAAATTTTAACAGGAATGTTTATGCCTATTAATATTGAAAAGTAATCCTGAGGATATTTAAGCGAGCTGTATGCGTAAGTACTTGTTAGAATATGATGAAATTGAAGATTGACAGGGGATTATTTTTAATATTCAATTTCTTATGTTATATATTTTATATTATAAATAAAGTTATCTATAAAAAATCAAATGAAACGTGATGAATACTAAGCTACTCTCCTCTAAAATGTTCTTACGATTGAAAGGGTTCCATGTTGATTATCATTTTTTTTTAAATATATTAAACGCGATTGAACATCTTACTCATATATATATATAACCCCAAAATGGTATAGTTTTGCTACATCTTACCAGGATACAAAATATAGGACAGATTTATCAAATTATCTACAAACTACAAAATGTTTAATTTCTATAAATATATAGTTAAAAATGAGAAATTGAAACTTTTATCAGAATAATAATCTCGTTTCCCTTTTAAAAATATTACTATTGACCTTTATATTTTTGATAAGAAAAAATAATATTTACTTTCATTTAAATATAATCTTGATCACAAACTTATACAAGGGTACACTTGAAAAAATGGCAAATTCAACAAAAAAAATATCGAACCATTATATATTTTCAAATTTTTACATACATCTATAATGAAGTTTTAATATTCAATAAAGAGCTCCCTCCATCAATTACAGGTTTAACACAAACAATGACACTACTTTGACTATTCTTCAGTTGGATATGAGTTCCACTCCCTCATGAGGTCTATCGAAAGTGAATCAAGGTTGGTTTACATCAGGAGTCGAATTGACCTTTTTTCATCATCCATCATGATGGATCAAATGGATTAAAATATGGTGATAACGAGGACCGTTATTTATTCAAAATGAATAAGAGTTTTAAAAGAAGTCAATATTTAATTCAAAAGTTGTGTTTAATGTATAGATTATATATTTTTTAGCCTTACTTCATAAAAGCAATATCTTCTGGCTGAAAACGTTCCAGAGTTCAAATTACAACTTGGATTTGCTCTACAGTTTTCTTTTGAGGAATTTGGGCGGCGTCGGGAAGAACATCAACATTTATTCGTTTGTCGTCTTGTGCCGACATTTTTGAATCATATTTCTTTTAAGGTAAATAAAAATAAAGTATAAATAAAAGACTTTATTTAATCTGCAAAGCTCAGCCTTGCATCCATTATAATAAGAATGTGAAGATTCTTTTTGGAACTTACAATATTTGATTGTGCAGCCTGTACATATATTCAAAGTTCTCATATATAAATTTATTTTACATAAATGGTGCTCTTTAGAAAACAGCTTTAATGATGAGTTGATAATATTGGGATTTGATGGTGATCATTAATTTAAAAAATATATGTATATACCTTACTGCATGTCATAACGGTTATGGCTTTTAGGAATGAAGTACAATATCATTTAATTTTATTGCTCTTTGTTTCTCATATATGAATATAAATATTAGTTCATCTGTTAACAGAACAAATAAAGTTTTATTTTATCCCATAATCTTTAGCCAATTTTTTTTTTATCCTTCATAAAGAAGACTAGTACTTCAATAAAAGAATTTATGGGATAAATGCTGTGTATATTAATCTTGGATCATTTTTAATTTAATAAAATTATCTTAATAATAGATTTTGAAAACCTTTCGCATAACACTGTTGACTCCCTGTGGGATTTCTTTCTCGAAGCAGTCCCTAACATGGAACAGGAGTTCTTCATCAATGCCAGTGCCAGTTTGGTAACTGTGGATGATGCAGGAGGTTATTGATTTCAGTTGTTAAACAATTTTTTTTTAAATATATATGGGCAGCTAATTGGTAATGGGTCAAATAGACCACTTGCCGTTTATCGTCTATCGGTTAAATACTGTATATTAATCAGAAATCGGCAAATGCTGCAAGGTATTTTTTTTTGTTAATTTAGCTACTACTTGCTTAGGATCGAGTACACAAATATTTGTTTCTTAAATATCTATAAAATATCTACACATACAGCTCTAGATTGTAATTTTCCCACTGAAATCCAATGCTTGTCTTATCTCCTCATAAAAATAAGCCCTTAATGTGGGAATATTTGCATCCACGGCCTATTTAACCCATTACTTCCAATGAACACTTATATTTGTACTTCAGCATCTACATGTTACTCTTTTTTATCTAATTTGGATAATAAAATATAAATTTTACCTTGAGCCTCTCATATGAACGTACTAGGCATGTACTTAAAAGTACGTGCTGGAATAATTCATGTTACTACATAAATTTTGTTTTTCTGCATTTTCAATGCCAGCATAATATAAATTTGATAGTATTTGTAGTCAAATAAACATTCTAATATGAAATATCTTCATGCAAGACAATGTTCCATCTCATGCCTGAAAATCTACTCAAACAGGGTGTTCAGAACATCTGCCTATATTATTATATATTGCATTATTGACCTATTTATTTTTGATTAGAAAAAATAATGTTTATTTTCATTTAAATTAAATTTATATGATCACAAACATATACAGGGTACACCTAAAAAAATGGTAAATCCAACAATGACATAATAAACAATTATATATTTTCAAATTTATACATACATCTAATAATGAACTTTTCATATTTAATATAATTTTTTTTTCTGTATTTTCAATTCAAGGATGATATAAATTTGATAATATTTGTACTTAAATAAACATTCTAATATGAAATATCCCAGGCTTAAAAATCTACTCAAAGGTGTACTCGAATTTAATCGAAAATTTATGGGGTATCATGAACATTACAATAAGAAAAATCATAATTTTTATTTCTTCCTATGACATGCTTAAAAATATTATTTCACACATTTTTAATGGGGAAAATAATATTTTGTGTGGTTTTTTTTTCTTCTTTGAAATAATAACAAAGGCACTTTGTCTCACCTAAATAAACTACAAAATGAATTTATCCATCATAGCGGAAAGCAGCTGAATTGCTCAGATGTGGTAAGGCATGATTATGGGCATTCATGAACATGAAGGAAAGTCATCAGTGAGAAACAGCTCCATTGTGGCTGGGCATTTGTCGTTATTTAAGATTCCAACTTTCCTGTAAAAGCCTGTACCATTTTAACGTTCAAAAACTAACTTAACAATACCCAATATTATTTCTTTGTTCTCAATGTGATTTTCTAATTATTTGCAGTATTATTTAGCGTATATACACCATAAATATAATAAGGACATATTATTTAGAGCTTTTTGCATTTTCATGTGTGACTTATATATCAATAGGCATTGAATTCAAATTGTTATTCCTAATGTCAATTGATTTTAAGGTTTTTGGAAAAAATATCGCATACTATTTTATGACTAGCTTCTAGTTCAAAAGTGATGATGTCCTAAAAATATACAAAGTGTTTAATAAATGTTATAAAGATTATTTTAAAAACTTTGAAATAAAATTATCTATTGATTTCAAATATTTTCATAATTAATTACTTCAATGATTGTGGAAGGTTAGTGAGAAAGAAAAAGTTAATCAAAATAATGAGTTGTAATTATTAAAAAAACACCCTTATTTTTTAGGCATAACATGAATTCTTCCATCGAGTACGTTAAAATACGTAAAAACTTTAATCATGAATTTTGAATTCATAATTTTGTTAAAATAAAATTTTTTATTCATTATAATATTGTTTAATATTTTTAAAATTATAAGCAACAAAATTTTTTTACATTTTGCTTTTTATATAAGATCTTAAAAAGGGTTTATATTATTTTAGATTTTTTTTTATAGACAACTTCTTGCAAAACTAAAATGAATTACGGATTTCGAAAAAAACAACGAAACAATTTCTGTGACATAATTATCCATAATTTGGTTCATTTCCTTAGCTTATACCACTTTTATAGCATCATTATTAAAATACAAAATAACTCTTTATACACGTACATTAAAGGTCATATGTAATGAATGGGTAAAAAATGATTTTGGTTGCTCAATAATTATTTTTAAATTAATGTATGTAGAGTTGCAAGGCTAGAGTACTGCTTCTAGTAAGATTTTAACATTTTATAAATATCTCTGCCATTTACTGTTTTATTTTCTTCTTCATTCCGCAATTATGTTTGAGTATGTATATTTTTAGTTCGATTATCCATGAACCCACCAAGAATGCCTATCAGTTCTGCTTTAGAAAGTCTAGAAATCTTTTTAAGATCTGGCTTCTTCTAAATTACAATGGATGATGTAGATGAATAAGAAGACACTCACAATCAGACTTTCAATTTATATAAGATTTGGTGCCAGATTGATGTTGTAATAAACCGGTCTATAACGTTTACTTTATCACCGATCTTGACGAAAATGTTCTTTATATGAAGTCCCAATTTTTGTGCATTAAAATATCATGGTTATTAAAGCACTAAATAACTCGTTTTCTGATTAAGAAAAAAGGTATTCAAAAACAAAGTAAGTGGGCTTATTTAACTGGCTTGCTTATTTTCCTTAAAATTAATAAATAAATACCATATAATAAATTATTTTATTAGTGTTTTAGATAGGATTTTTCTATTTAATTTATAATGTACTTTATTTTTTATTTATTCATTATGTATTTGTCAATTGGGTCGTTTTTTTCATGAGACTGAGATCCAAAGACACTGAAGCATTAAAATTTTCTTAGAAAATGTAAAATACTGGGCATCTCGTGGTTAGGATACCAGGGAATGGCATAAACACGATTTGAACATCGAGATGATACCATTTTTGCTAAACAGATCCAAATTAGTGTACTTTATTTCAATAAATTATCTGAACTGTAGCAAAAGTGACGTCACTACGTCAGACGAGTCAGCTAATGCCCACCAGATTGCTTAAGAAGAGACTTGTTGCCTCTTCTTTTTACATAGTCACCTTGCCTATGATCATCTAATTATTTACAAGTCCAGAGTAAGTTATGTTTCTATACATGGACATAAAGTAACAAAGTTTTACCCATGACTTCACTTATCTTGGGGATGTAGCGATGAGCCCATGGGAGTAAGTAAGGTTATGCTCGTATTATCTTCCTATTACACTCCTTACCATTTCCATTAATTGCTTAACTGTTTATCACTTGTTCAAAAAGATTTTGTTTGGGGGTTTCTTTTTTACGCAGTTCACTAACTGCAAAATAAAAAGTATCTTTGCTAACAAAGGGTTAAAGATATTTATTAAAATAACTTCAAAGCAAAAAGGCAAATATATATTAAACAAAAAGAAAGATAAAAAATAAAAAGGATATAATAATGTTGCATTAAGTAGCATAAAGAAAAATCCAATATTGATATACTAAGGTATTAATATGGTATATTTAATTAATATAAATTTACAATATTTACTTTGATGATTTATTGTCTAATATAAATAGGTTATAGATATTTGCTTTATACATAGGTACAACAATGATTAAACTGATTTTATTCATTATTCAATTAGGGTATCATTCTCAAATACGTCATGTTTGTTAAATGAGATAAAGTTTACACGTCATTATTTTCTTATAGCTCAGTGTGAGTCAGCATATCATCGAAATATACTTCTAGCCAATTTTCGATAAAAAAAGTCGATTTTTAATTTTTGAAGAAAAAAAGATTTCAAAGTTCGGAATTTAAGATTTGAAATTATATTGGTTTTGATCAAATAATAGAAAATATATTACTGACGTGCTCCGCGCCAGAATATCAGTGTTTTTATTTGTGAGATTGTTCCTTACGGTAGGAGAGGGGGAAGGTGTTAATATCAAATTCAATTTTAGCCTTAACATATTAGTTAACATTATCTCATTATTAAGTGATTTCAGGGCAATAAAATATATTTGTGGTATATGGAGAACAATTTTATCATTTAACCGTTTTTTTGTCCCGTTTTTGACCTCGCAACTACAAAAAACCTCTTTTTGATAATTTTCCGACTTGAATTTTTCTTTACTTATCTAACTTTTCTTCAACATTAGGGATATTAAGACAAATATTTTATTATTAAATCACATTTTGGCTAATAATTACTTATGTACAAATATTGTCCTACAGATCATATTGAACAGGTTATTATTAATGATATTTTGTTTAATAACATTTCAAAATCAAAAATAACAAAAAACAATTATTCTTTTCTTTAATGTAATAAACAACATAGCCCTATTCAAAAGTTTATAGAACTTAACCTACATATGTACGAGTATATAAAACTGTTTAATAATACAAAGTATTATATTTCAGCCTATGTAATTGTAATCATGAATATTGTATTTACATATACAAATAAATATTTGTGGAGACAAAGACCGAAAATGAAATAAACAATTTTTTGCGAATTTTTATTATTCCAATTAGATTGTTTCGCCTAATCTGGCTCCGAAATAAAATAAACTATTTAATAAACACTTTCATAGCTGTATAAAGATTATATATATTTCATACTGGAAAAAATATTATATATTTCATATTGGAAAAAAATATCATATATTTATATTTTCATTTAATCTGCTTCAAAAACATTTGTTTTTATCTTTATTTCATACAGAGTAATATTTCTTGAACTTTATGTGAATAGCTTTCAAATTGTTTTTTTTTTTCAATAACTCAAAATATCCCATAACAGCTGTTTTCTGAAAAAGAATCTATTGATTAATGGTGTATATTTCACAGGATAATAATAATATAATTTAACTTTTCTAAATTTATCATAATTTAATTATGGATGGATTTAGAAATAAATCAATAATTTTATATTTTCAATAATTAACAAATAATGAACCATAACCTGAATCATTATCAATCACAGTCTTTATACGTCGCCTGAAGTCATCCAGGAGTTGATGAAAAACTCATCTCACAAGTTGTCTATGGAGGCTTTTAGTGAGTCCATATTTGGGTGTGAGATTATGTTGGCTTCTATCTCCAAAGTGCCCTATATGAGAAAGTCTAGTGGGTTCTAATCTGGTGAGGAATTGCCATATCACTTTGGACCCGAATCGATCCATGTTATTTGCTCAAAACTTTTGCCACTTGAATTACGTGTGAGAGGGGTGCCGTCCTAAGTCCACATGTAGTTACACTCCGGGTAGTTGTTCTTGAGCACTGACAAGATGGTGTACCTACGCAAATTATAGTATGTCTCCAGGCCAATTTTCTGTCCAACCTTACAAAAAGAAGACACCTTATTTCAACAGAGGCCACAACTCCGAAGACCATTGTTGGGGTCGGATATTTGGTGTGTTAAACCCCTTGGGCCTTTTCTTTTGTTTCCAAAAGCCAGTGGTCGTTCCAGTAGATATAGGAATAGATCAACTGTGAAAATCGTATTGTTACGAGAACATCTCCAGAATTTAAACATTTGCCATGATCCTTGCTAGGATTTTGTTGCATATCTCGACCCTCCTGGCTTTCATGCCCTCTATTAAAAGGTGGCATGGGATCCTTGTGAAAGAAAGTAATTGTGTTTCATAGCCCTCCTGACGGTCCTAGGAGCCACAGAGAAGTAGTTGTTGAGGCGATTTATCAATTTAGTGCGATCTTCCTATATATTCTTGTCCAAACATAACAAGAACTTCTAAGCCCTATTTAAAAAATGACCTCCACTTTTTGACATCTTGGAGAGGCTCATCCATTTTTTTGTGTCTGGGTCAATTTAAAAACCAGACCCCTAGAACACTTAGCAATGTAAATAATCTTCATCATATCAACTCTACATCTAGGAGATCTGAGATGGGCGGCCTTGTTGCTTATTACTCGCTCATGACGATCATAATAAAATAATCCATAAACCTTTTCACAGTATTGAGAAAATAAACATTAATCAACAATCAATGTTTGACTCCCCTCCTCTGTAAATAATGAATAACTCAACATTTAATAATATAATGACTATAAAAATTATTTTAAATGACGTCTGTTCTTGACTTTCTATTGTAATGAGCAGACAACTAAAGTAGATATTTTTTAAGGAAAAAAAAAATGGACAAGGAGAGGGTGGAAGTAACACGTATGGTATTACTGAATTAAGACAACTTTTTTCCTTTTGTTGTAGAATGGGAATATACACCCAAATATTTACAGAAGTTCTTGAAATTACTTTGAATTTATACTTTAATATAAATACCTATTAGTCTGCTCATAAAATATTAAATTAGATGAGATGCAACTCTTAATTTATCGTTATAATGCGTAGTTTTGTATTTATTCGTATATTTAACTAATTTTAATCGAAGTTTAATTAACTGTGTTGTCTAAAAATCGTTCTTAGTTTTTTATTTCGATCTCTTTATTTCTTCTTTTTTTTTTCATTCCAACTAATGATAAATAAAACATTGGGCATAAAATTGTTTTATAGTAGTTGCTATTTTTATTTTTTTGAGGGAAGTAACCTTATCACAAATTGAAGGGATTACTTTAATGGCCAAAAATTTAAATGAAATATTAAAAATTATTTTTTTTGTTCACTTTAACAATAGCAAATTATACTTTGTTAAAACACCAAACAGCAAGAATTTTTTTTGTATGTCTTATATTTGTCGTGATAGTATTACATATCCATCCTTTGTAGTTGTTGATATTGTGTTTGTTGCAAAAGTATTGATGTATATAAAGATTCTTTAGTTGGATATTACTTATAGTATAATTAAGTCAAATAAAGCCATATTTTATGTTACAACGATTTATTTGACTAATTTTAAAATTATCGATGTTTTATACATAATGCAAAAGTTACTTCGTCCAGACCGATTTGACGGGAATCCGAACTCACCAGATGTGGACAAGCATTGGAATTACTGGAAGTTTAATTTCAAAAGCTTTCTTGAATCTTTACCAGAACCCCAAAAAGAAAACAAATTAAGATTAATGAAACACTACATGAATCCAATAAATTATGAATTTATTGAAGGATCTGAAAGCTATGACGAGGGACTTAAAATTATGGACAGAATATATACATAGAAAAATAACGAAATATTCACTATACCTTGCTTAATTTACGTAAACAGAAAGAGGACGAGTCATTTGATCAAATTTTACAAGCCTTGAAGATATTGGCGAAGGACTGTCAATTTTAATACCAATGAAAATATATGAAATGCGTTCATTTGTGGTCTTTAATCTTCTCCAATCAGACAAAGAATCTAGAGGGTGCTAAAATCACTCTAAACGAGTCGTTTGATTTAGCTAAATCTTTAGAAATGGCACGACAACAATCAGTGGCTTATGATTCTGTACGCGTGACTACTGTCGCAAGAGATGAAAGGAAGACGTTGACAAACAGTTATACCATTATGGATGTAAAGGATCGTTGTTTGTTCTGTGGGAATTGAAGGCATGTCAGGTCTAGCTCCCCTGTAAGGAATACTACTTGTAGGAAGTGCAATGAATAGGACATTTTACTCGCATGTGCAAATCTGATATTCAAATTCGCGAGAGGCTGAACTGTATGTACACGTTGTTGCGTCCATATCCTTAAGAAAATTGGATAAATCAATGGTCAAGATTTGTGTTAATAATGTCGGGGTAAATGCTCTTTTAGATTCTGAAAGCTCGGACAGTTTTATTTTCATTATAGGCGAAGATAATCAGGTAAAGACTTATGCATATATTGATGAGGTTACAATCTTTGGAAAAGATCAAATGAGCACAATAAGAATTTAAAATCTATTTGAAAGCAGTAGGTAAGTACGGGTCGATAAGTATAGCTTTTGGGTTGTGAGATAGAAAATGGTATGATAAAACCAGATCCAGATAGACTGGAATAACTTATGAGAATTCCAGAACCTAGGAATAAGAAAGAGTTACGCCGTATCTTGGGTGTGTTTGCCCATTATTATCAATGGATACCCTCTTTCTCAAAGAAGTTACAGTCTATGGTACACCCTCAAGATTACCCTTGGAATGCATAATCAAAAGAGGCTTTTGCAAAAATGAAAAGGGTATTGGAAATGCAGTCATCATGCGTATTGATCCAACGGAAAGATTAACAGTAGAGGCAGATGCATGGGAGAGTCTGATTGGGACCTTCTTGAGTCAATGTGGATAACTGGTTACTTTCTTTCGAGATCGTTGAATAAGTCTGAGAGACATCATTCTGCAGTAGAAAATTTTGCAATGGTAGAAGCTTTACGAACTTGGAAGCATTTTCTGATAGGAAAACAATTCTTGCTCCTTACAGATAAAAAATCTTTGAGTTTCGTGTTTAAACAAAAACATTTTAGTGAGATCAAGAATGAGAAAAATTCTAGATGGAGATTGGAATTGTCGTCTTTTTCTTTTGACATCCAATATAGACCTGGAGATGTGGTTGCAGATCAATTGTCAAGAATACCTGAAATAATGTTTGATAACTGATCTGATAAACTGCAGAGTATTCATAAGAAATTATGCAATCCTGAGATTTCACGAATGTTCCACTATGTTAGATCCTGTAATCTCCCATTTTCCATTGAAGATGTCAAGAAGGTGAGCTCCACTTGGAATGAATGCTGAGAACAGATATCTAAATTTATAGGGAATGATAGTAACAAATTCATAAAAGCTACTAAGCCTCTTGAAATGATGAGCCTTGATTTTAAGAGACCTTCAAATAAGAAAAACAAAATGTATTCTTACCTTAGTAGATGAATATTCCAGATTTCCGTTCACGTATCCATTTGTATATATCTCCTCTAAATCGGTGATTAGATGTCTTCAGGATTTTGGTGCCATTTTCGGGTTTCTGGAATATATTCACTCGGATCGAGGCTTTTATGCCGAAACAATTGAAGACTTATCTAACTGTAAGAGGGGTCACTACAAGTCGTACATCGCCTTACAATCTCAGGGGAATGGACAGGTAGAACGATATAACAGCATTGTTTGGAAGGCTGTGCCATTATCTCTCAAGTCTAGGGAGCTGCCTATAGAAGAATGAAAATGAGTACTCAATGAAGCTCTTAGATCTAAAAGAGGCATATTTTGTACTGCTACTAATCAGACTCCGTACGAAAGGATGTTTCGTTATCCACGGAAGATGGGCCTTCATCAGTAAATACCGACATGGCTATTAGAAGCAGAGACTATACTCCTTAAAAATCACGTAAGAGACAATAAAAACGATCCTTTAGTTGAAGAGGTGGACTTAGTACAAGTGAATCCTACCTACGCTCATGTCTGCTCCGAAAATGGAAGATAAACAAATGTAGGGCTATAGCATTTAGGTCCATGGATCAGAAGTAGTAGATGCAGGAGATGAAAGTACATTAATAGAAGTAGATGAAGAAGAACCATTGAGGACTGTTGTGGAGAATAATACTAACGTGCCAAGGAGATTTAATAGAGATCGACGGCGTCCCTCCTTTCTGGGAATTGATAATTAAATAAAAATAAATTGACACTGTGACGTATTAAATTAAGGGGAGCAGAATAACGTAACATTATTACTTATCTACTGTTTATAGTTGTTGATCTAACTTATTTGGTTGATATTGTGTTTCTTGCAAAAGTATTTATGCATATATAAATTCTTTAGTTGGATCTTACTTGTAGTATAGTGAGGTCAAATAAAGGCATATTCTAGGGTACAACAATATTCATCCAAGTATTTTAATCATTTCGATTGGTATTTATGAGTGGAAAAAATGATATTTAATATAAATTACCAAAGTATTTTCAGCTTTAACAGTTTATCATTTAATTAAACTGTTTTTTTGTGCACATGGCCGATGAGTTTTTGAGGAAATACTAAAATTTTGAAATAAAGATTAGGGATTGCCTTGTAATGTCACCGCCTACATATATTGGGGTATGCAGAAAGTTCTGTTAAATATTTCTGAAGGTACTAATTATATAAATAATACATATTTGCATATAATTATAAAGAGACATCGACAGAAGTTTCACAAACATTTGATACAACTTTCATTCCAAATGGTCACCCTTAGGCTTGACCACAACCTGAAGTCTCTCTGAAAATGACTTGTATGCTGTAGGCACCATATACACAGGGATAAAGTCCCAAGCAGCCACCATTTTGGCCTTCAGGTCGTCCAAATTCATGCTGGTAATCTAACATGCTTTGCTCCCAAGAATGGACCACATTAGTTAATCCCTGACATATAGTAAGGGGATGGATTGGGCCAGACTTTCTTGTCTTTGAAGCCAGTCAAATTGCCATCATACTACCTCTGCGTCTTTCGGGATGTGTTAGAGTGGCAACATTCTGTTGGAAGGTTTATGACTCATTCTGGAAGTGCTGTTGGGCTCACGGAACAAGAGCTTCATCCAGGATGCTACTGATATACTCCTTGGTTATGATCTTCATCCTGGCCGGCACAAACACCAAGGAAGACTTCGCTGTCTCAGTCACGGCATCCCAAACCATAAAAACAAATGGCTTTTGCTCTCTGTTGACTCCAAGGTCACCCAGTTCACCTTTTTTGCATCATTTTGTAGGTTAAACGCATGTTCTACAGTGAAAATCTTCTCATAGCTGAACACAATGTTGGGAACCGTGACAGTCCTCAACTTCTGAAGAATGGCATTGCGTATTTCAAGTCTTTTAGCCTTGACCTTGCTTGACAGATTCTTTTGCCTCTTCAATTTGTAGGGATACCTCCCAATTGTTGTGCTCCAATGTTGAAATCATTTTCCATCTTGGTGAGGTTCCTCCTGGCATTTCTTGCAATCATTGGCTTAACTTCCCTGACGACTCCAGGCGTCCTTTTTGACCTTGGTAAGTCCTTGATAGATTTAGTCTCCTCGTACCTCTCAATGGTTCTCTGGATGAGCATGGGGTTGACCTCCAGGCTTCACAGTTTCCTCAAGATGGCTGGTCGAAACTCTTCCTTCAGGTACTACTTGATTATAGCCTCCCTTTGGCTTCAATTGTGGCTTAAAAAACTGATTTTTATTCAAAACTTTTTGTTTTGATCTAGTTTTGACCCAACTAGAGTTAAAACATAATATGTTGCTACTTGACATATAATCATGTAAATATAATTTAACAGGCTTTCCGTTGCCCCTGTAAATTTCACTTCAAAGTAGAATACTTAATCACTAAAGTACTATTTATTCTCTATTGAGCAAGAAGCAAAAACTCCTGTATACCTACTAGTCTGCAAATACTCCTTTTAAAATCCACCGAAGTTGTGGGGAGGTTCGATATTAATGGAAATGGCTTCTTTTTTCTTTTTTTTAATTTAATTATTTTGCCGATTTTCGTTCAGATGTTTTTATCCTTTTTCATTTACCCATTCTTATTTTTTTGGTTTGAGCCATGCATTACCAATGATTGTTACTATTGATATATATATTAATTATTATTATTTTGTAATAAAGTTGCTATGCGTTTTTTGGAATGTATTCAAAAATGATAACATGAAGAGTATAATTTACTTCAATCAATCAAATGATTGTTATTTTCGAAAGGAATATCTCAAGAGTACCAATTGATTAGAGAAGTGGAAATGAACACATTTAGAAATTTGTAATAATTTATCCTCTTAATTTCTACAATATATTTGCTTTTACCTTGTATAAGCAAATTATGCAATTTGTACAAGCAGATTGGACAAATTAAGAGTAAAAGGTAACTTTTACACGCGAAAAGCTTTCATTTGTTAACCTCATAACCTCACATATGTACAGCTTTAACTTTTAAAATTCTTAAAGTATAATTTTTTATTTCTAAATTATTCAAAATTTAAAATTAATAGTTTAGCTTCTTGGTTAGAATTGAATTTTTTTTTTTTTAAATAAAAAGTAACTGAATCACTGTTTTTACTAGTTTCAAAATATAAATTATTGTATATAGAAAGTCTTTATTATAAACAAAATACCAAATGTGGTCAATTGCCAAAATATTATTTTTTACCACTAGAGTTATTTTTCCAAAATACTATTCACATCAAAACAACGTCATATTTGAGTTTTCTTTTAATTCAACAATCCATACTGGATATTTTTTAACATTTATATTGAGGTAAAGAACCAATATTTTTTAAACGTCCGTAATTTATTTTAAAATTATTACGCCAGTAATGAGGTGATTTACCACCCAAAATAAATAAAAACTCTGTGATTAATGTAACACCGTGTTTGCCTAAAATAGTTTATGTATATATATAAAATGTCTGTATATATGTCTGACGTAATGTCATTTTTAAATGTGTTCTTCATATCTAATAAATTTATAACTACTCGATCTAAACAAAAAAACCTGAATATTTGGATAACTTACGGTCTCTACTGAAGGTTCTGTTGAATTGTTCGAATGTCTTTCCCAATACATATCTACTTGAGATTATATTTCGACAAGCTCTTCTCCCATTGTTGTTATATTATATTCCTCTTTCATATTATCTTCCGGGGATTCTTTCTAAAGACTAAAAATATCAACAGAATAAACGCCTTAATGCTTGAGAAATGCAAAAAAAAAAATCAATATTTACTTGAAGAGTCATCGGTCGACTATGAATATCTTCTCAGAAAAGAAGATCTTCACAGTTGACAAAGTTTTGAACTGCCGAAACAACAGCTTTATATTAAAATCACCTGAGGAAGTCCAGGGCACTTAGAGGGCAAAACATCTGGCCCAAACAATGTGCTTTGGAATTGTGGCCTCTGATTGAAAGAAAATGGATCCCAACTTCTTCATGCCCAATGTGAAAATCGGAAGTGAGGCCTACTATAAGGTCCTGAGGGAAAACATTTTGCCATGGTTGAAGGTTAACAATACTGAGAACAAGTATGTGTGTACCCCATACACTCATCAATACTCAGAAGATTGGCAAGGAGCACTTTGCTGACTTTTGGCCTCCTGGTCCTCTTCTAGTCCTGATCTTAATCCTCTCGACTTCAGTGTGTGGAGGGTCTTAGAGAATAATTCTTTACAAGAATGTTTGCTCAAAGGTTTTTCAATAACATTTTTAATTATACTTTTCTAATAAAAGGTAATTAAGGTTTTGGTTTTTCTTCTTGATCGTAGAAAATTTCCCTGTTCCACCCTGTACATATTTTATGCATAGTTTATTGTTTAGATGCTATTTTGCAATTGGTGCTATTAATATTAATATTTGCAAGCCTCTATCTGTTAATGAAATTTTAAGCTTTAAAATTTATGTATTTATATATTTGCTCATGCATTTACACAAGAAAATATTAGACAATTCTGATATATTATTTGCTATCTAAATTAAGGTACTAAAAAAATATACTTATGATCAAAATTTTAATGTAAAATTAACTATTTTATGCAAATTTTGGAGTCGAAATAATACCACCCTATTTTAATGAAGTATTTTATATAACAATAGCCACAATAATACATTTTTGTGGCTACAGTTGTACTTCTTATTCCTTAAATAAAATAAAATATAACAAGTTTCAATTATATTAAAAAAAAAACACAAGAACTAAGTAAAATAGTTTAATAAATTAAATAAGTTATTTAATTGTACGAACAAATTTAAAAAAATAGTATCAAAAATATATAAAACAATTTATTTAATTTTATTTAAGCGTACTTAAATATAGATTTGAATGAATATGAAGTATTAAAATTAATAGTTCTACTCTGAGTCCAACGAGGACTTACAATTATAACTCTGCAACAAAGCCAAATCTTACTCTCTGGCTTTAACAACCACATATGAATATTGAATTAGGTTTTAAATCTAATTGAATGAAATAAAATAGAAATTTCATAACCAAAGAGTTAAATATTCAATACAACAACTATGAGAAAGAAAATGTATTCATTAGATTATACATGCTCAAAAATACAATACATTTTCATCACTATGTATCCTATTCACATGTAGGAATTTTTGTAACATAAAACAACTGTATTGAACGTGTTCCTGGAATCCCAGAACACCTATCTTATAAATTATTACCTAGCTACTACACTAGTTCATAAAGTAATTAGCTTTAAAGTGTCACTATTTTAAAATTACATTGCACAACAAAAAAGCAATGACCGGCTACAGACTTATAGACTCTCTCTTGACGAGCTAAAGAAAAAATATGTATACATACACATAAATGAAGGTTTTCTCACACTTTCGTTTTCCCTTCCCTCTCTATTTGAAATGAATGTTTCCCACTTACTGCTCAAAACTAAATGGTATTCTTGTATCTACATTTTAAATGGTTCAAAATACAAAACATGTTTTAAGATGTCATTTGCACTAAGTTTGACTTGATTTAAAAAGTCACACATATGTATAACTAAACTTTGATGTATTTTTATTTCATCGTATGTCCCCTATACTCGGATACATTAAAAATTAATCGAAACACTCAAAATTACCAACATTTTGTGTATTCTCCTCCGCAAAAAAAAAAAGAAAAAGAATATAATAAGGAACGTCGTAGGTTGAGAAAATTACTGCCTTTCACATATAGAAAAATCTTAAATAGAGCGATGGAAGTATACAAAAAGCTTCATTCCTTCTATAACTTTCCTCGTAACAAGATATCCTATATTATTTACAGACACAAGTGAATCAAGGATATTATCAATTACTGTTTTGTAAAGAACTGCATATTTATCAATATTCAGGTATGAAAATATAATTTTCTTATTTTAAGCTATAGGAATTTTAAAAATACATATGAATTTTAAGTGTATGTATATATATATATATATAATTATTATACCTATGTAAATATAGTCTAGGGCTTCTCAATTTGGGGGAAATTTCAGGTTTTTTATTTGATATCTTAAAAATAAAGAACAAATAAGTTCTTGTCATATTAACTGAATTGTCAACTTTTTCACTTTTTTACTTATCACTATAAGTGCACCGGTTGGTATTTCATGGGCCTGCGCTATGGGTTTTTTTTTAAATTTAATATCTTGGTCCATCCCTCATAGAAAAACTTATACATCATTCAGCCCATGGGGCTAAAAGTTATCTTCCACTTTTAAATAAGATATCTGAAATACTACTTATTATATTACTTCTAAATCATAAATGCAGATATCGAACAGTTAACAAATTTTGTCCCTTTATTCATTAATAATGTTTTAATTTTTTGAGGTGATTTTGAGTCCATATTTCCTTTTCTGAAGTAGTACTTAAATGAAGATTAAAAGAGCACTTTTTAAGTGGCGTGAAAGTCCTTAAATATTCGTTCCAGTCCATTCCAGGTTTCGGACCAGCCCTTCGGACTGTCATTACCAGAACAGATTATAAATAAATAAGAAATAAAGTGCTATTGTACACGAGAATAGAAAAAAAGGCAGTAGGGTTTTTGTAAATTTGATTATCATATATTTTGAATTTTGATACTGCTTCATTTACAAAATATAAAATTATAAGTTTTTGTGCCCTTAAATCGAATGATTTTCCCATAGATTTATTCCCTTTTACTTCCAAAGAAAAAAAAAACTGTTTTATTAGATTAATTATAATAATAATTAATTTGACCAACAGCGACCAAGCAACTGAATTTGTTTCCATTCATAATACTTACTTTTTTAGTTTAATTAGACAGTATAACTTTAAAATTATCAGCAAATTCGTGGTTTAACATGTTTTCAGAATCAATTTATCCAATAATTTATAGTTGTTTAAACCAAAATCTTTCAATATAACGTCATTCCATTCTTTTTGTATCTATAATTTAGTTTTATATTTTTCTACTATAGCTAATTTTTTTCTTTATCCTAAAAAAAGCGTGTTGAAACACGTTTAAAAAATTATTAATATTACTTTTTTTTAAATATAATTTTGTTTATAGTATGAACAAAAACTATTTTTTATAAATAATCAAAATTATTAACTTTTTTGTTTTATTTTCTATATAAATTTTATAAAATTTTCCTAATTTTTAATGCATTAATTATTTATAAGTTTTTTTTGGAGATAATTAATTAAAATTTATTGGCAACGAATAAAAATATAAATTTTAATTTGTATAAAAATTATTTTACTCTGAATTTTTATAGAATTTGATAAGTTATACTTATATGGATTTTTTTTAATAATGAAACGTTAGAAAATATTTTCAAAAAATAAAAAAAAAAGATATATCTCAAAAAATGACAATGAAAAAGTCATATTTTTTGTTTTGTTTTATGCCAGTGAGTTTTTTAAGGTTTTACTACAGAAAATTGGTCAGTTTATAAATTTATAAAATAGCTTAATGATATATAAAAAGTGATATTTTTTGTTATTCAACGAAAATAAATTTTATCAAATATTTTAGAAACTAAATGCCTAATGTTTTGTTAAAAGCCAAAGATTTCTATAATTTTAGTTTTAAAACAATCATTACGTTTAATTGATAAATTTTGTGGTATTCAAAATTGTTGTATTAAAACTGTGTTTGTTTCTAGGTTCCATTGAGTCCCATTTTATGAAATAGGTTGATTTTGTTTAAATATGTATATGTAAACGAGTATATGCATTCATTAGTAGCTCGATATGTAATAATAAAGATCGATTCCGAAATGAATAATTTTACATATATTATAAATTATACTTAATTTGCTTTTATTTAAAATTATCCAAATACATAAAAATATTTCATGAACATTGTTTACAAAACAATAATCAGTGGCTCACTCTTGTGTTACAATAAAACAGCTCAAGGAATGATAATATTATTAAGTAAAAATATATGTATAAAGAAATGCCCTTTATTATTTATTAATGTTGCGATCCAAAATAACATACTGTCACACCACCTTGCAGATAATATGCATTTTTTAAAGTTGGTCATTCCCCATTAATTTCTTTTTTAAATATCTAGAAATTTATTGCTCCTAAAAATATGATTTGAAACATAAGACTTCATAATTTTTTGAAGTTGGTTTAAAACCCTTCAGAAGAACACATGACTTAAAAATAATTATGAACATCTAATACCAGCCGGTCAATTTAAATCTAAGCACTTATTTATTCAATAAATAATAAAGGTTGGGTAATTTAAATTAATTCATATTTTGATATATTAAAGCATAAACAATTAGGTAAAAACAAAAGAATACATGAGCTCTTAAGCGTGCGTACAATTCGAGCAAATGACAATTGTATGTTAGCAAAGAATTCATATTTGTGCACTCCAAGCACTTGGGTGTCTCCAAGACTATCGTGTAAACCGTCAGCAAATCCAAACGTTGGAGAGGAAGAAGGGCTAAGTCAAAAAAGTCAAACTCAACAAGGCAGAACTCGAGCAAAACATCCCAGGCTAATCCCCACAAGTCCATGAGAGTCCATGCAAGATATCTTGAGGTTTTACACCAGATTGTTCAGAGAACTATCATAAAAGTTTGCCAAAAGCCACTTTTGACACCAGCAAATAATAAAAAACCATCTCCTTGTTGCAAGAATCTTCTGAATGAGTCCTTGGAGTTTTTTTCTACTAAAAGGCTAACACTTTTGGTCCCCCAACAGCCCTGATGCCAGGCTGAGTCGTCAGTGGCATACCCACATAATAATTTTATTTTTTGAGCACTATTTCAAGTGCATCCGTAATGTTATCTTCCACGATTTCCCTTGCAGGTATCATTTGATAATATATTATCTATAAAATATATTGAAGAAGGACTCTGCATAATCCTTGAAGAAAGAGCAGAATCTTTATTTATTAAATATTGCAAATATTTTATATTGTTACTTCACTAAAAAAAAAAACAAAAAAACAGTGTTTTTTTGTTAGTTGTTGATTTTTCTGCTAGTTTTCAATAGTTCTTTAGTGATCTAAACTTTGATTTGTTGAATTAAAATTAGATATTGCTGAGCTGTAAATATATATATTATTAAACAAAAATTTAATTCATGGCAAACAACAAACTAATTTTAGGCCTTTCTCTGGTTCTCTTCGTATGGAAGGCTGTACATAAAAAAAAGATAAGGACGTGTTGACGTTACAACTAGAGTATTTAACCTTTTTTTTCAATGACGTGGGCTGTCTTGTTAAAGACATATCTATATCTACATATTGTGTTAACATAACAGAAAATAATAGTATTAATATGTCATATATACAGGTATACATATTTCAACAGATGCGTTTTCTTTGTTACCATAATACTATTGATGGTACAATGACATGAAAAATCTCTTTTATTGTAGGTATTAATTTATATTCAATGTACATATAAGGGGGCGAACGTCATTTGAATGGAGTTGTAAATCACATAAAAGCATGTTTAAAATAAAATTTTAAAAAAATTGTAACCCTGACAATTTGAAGAATTATAAAGGACTGTAGCATAGTTATAATTACGTTTCAGTAAAATTATTACAAGTAGCTATAACAAGAATGAAATATGAACAAATTCCACTCCGGTTCTAGCAAGAAAGGAGCAAAAGTTACCGAAGTGTCAATTCTCAATTTTATTCTCATTCTATCAAGGACTTACAATTATAAATCCCCAAAATTAATCCTCCATATTTATTTTTATGATATAGGGGCAAACTCTTGTGGTTACACATTAAACAAAAATGCTATCTTCTCAAGATTTATATTTTAAGTCATATTTTCTACAACTCTAAACTATGATTTTATATTTTATTTTATTGTGTTGGGATATTGAAAGTTCAATGTTATAATTAGAAATTCAATAAAAGTAAATTAATTAAATATTTTAGAAACCTTTCTCTTACGTACTCGCACATAACCATGGCGTATTAAAATACCATTAATTTCATTTTTGTGCATGAGTTGTCATATTTCTGCTTTTAAAAACAAAATATAGAAGTCCTAGAATTTTTAAATGGGGGATAAGGGCGAAGGCATATTAATTGGCAAAACATAAAAAAAATGAGTTTATAACTTTTAGAGGGTAATAATAGATGAAGATCCTAATTCTGCAAAAAAAATATTGGCAAAAGTCAACATTTTAGAAGAAAAATATGCTAACTATAATGTGTCATTAAATTTTTTTGTGCGTAACCATGCGGTGTTGCTTTAACAGTTCCAAGTTTTTGATATCTTTTGAAAATTTATAAAACTGATGTCGAGAGATAAATTCCTTTAATCTCCGTGTAATTACTACATAATTATTTTTTCTATCGTAAAGCTTAACAACGGCGTGCCATTAATCTTCATGATGTCTGAACAAAATTAAATAATACAGACTGTTTAGACTAAAACATAAGGATTGACTTCAGTTTTTCCCACCAATTAATAGCAGGAAATAAATTTTTGATATAAAATGTAAGGTTTTTCCAGCAATAGTGTTAACTATAAAAAGAGTATGATGTAACTAGGATTTAGTTTCTCTGTTTAAAAGAATAAGAAACAGAGCATCAAGATGCTTTATGTAATAATTTTTGTTGTCTTGCAGACGAAGAAAAACACAACAAAAAAAACATATTGATAGCTCATTATCAATCTCTAAACTTTACAAAATATATTTGGAATGGTGCGTTGCTAAGGGCATATAGTGTGTATCAGAGTTTGTCTACACTAAAATAATAAATACAGAGACCGATCTGGCATTTCATCAGCCAAAGAAAAATAAGTGTTACATGCATGATGTACAAGGCCAAAAAGGAACACGGGCTGATGACAGACAAGACAGGGAAAAATTGTCTGAACATGAGAAAAGTAAAACGACATGAGTAGATATGACAGTTTCTAGATAACTGTTCTTTTTTATATCCTTGAAATGTTATTCTTACTATAAAAATCCAAAAAAGATAAGACAGTTTAGCATTGAATTCATAATATTTTGCCTACAAAAATCTACTATCTGGTAAATTCATTTTTTTAAATTTGGTCTTCATAATTTGTATACTTAGTTAAAATACTAATAATTTTAGTTCAATCATTTGTATAGATAGCACATTTTTATTCTGGGTGAATGATTTGCTGAAAACTCTTTTATTGGTTTGTTTTTTAAATTGGTCATATTATGTTGGAGCGATTTTGTGTTAGGGGAAGTTCTTATTGGACCAAAATATCCATTTGACCTTGAAAATTAAAATCAAGATATGTATTATAGGAATATTTCTGTATCTTGAAGTGGCTGTAAATTAAGCAAACATACATTGATTTAAGGAGAATACCTTATCTCAATCGTATTGTCCACTGAGCTTTTTTTAGGTCTATATTTTACAATATGTAAACATCTGTGTTCAAAATTGGTTTTCAAAGACAAAGACCTCTTTAGTTACAAAAGTATACTAAAAATAAATACAACAAATAAACATTAAAAAAAAGACTAACAAAAAACCCAACAACAAAGAAAAACATAAAATAACAAAAAAAAAAAATCCAAAACTACGTATCTAGGATTTGCCTATCTCAGCTTTTGTAGCTCAATATATATATATGTATTTATGATGGAAAACTCTATTTTTCTCTTATTTGACGTGAATTCTTGCCGAAGTATCAAAATTATATACATAATGAATTATAATTCTGACTTATTAAGATTGAGGAGACATTTATCATTATGCATATGCTCAACATTTGTTTATAGTTTTTACAGAACAGCTGTTGGTATGGCATAAAGTTAAACAAAAACTTGATTTAATGACGTCCCAAAAGAAAAAAAAGTAATATATGCCTAGTGCCTTGTTATAAAAAGGATGCATGCTTATAATCAGCACAATAAATCAGGTAGAACAGTGTTGATACGACTCAAATAGACAAAGAAGTAAATTGAACTCAACTTATACAAAATTGAATACGTCCTTTGTTACATTTATATTATTAAAATTTAACAAGATTATTTGTCAAGATGTGTTTATTAAACTAATACATATGTATCCACCATTTGGATATAGAAAAATTTACATTCATACGGGAAAGTTTTGCTTTTAATTTTCACATATACATAAAATAAACAATGTATCTTTTTTTTTTATTAGATGATATTTAAATATCATGTTAGTTTGAATAAAATTGATGTAAAAAATAGTAATATTTAGTGTTTTAAGTTAGAATGAATATTATAAAGGCGTTATCAATAGTATTTATAGTTTTATTATCCAATATTTTGTGCAAATAAATATATATAATAAAAGATTTTCTTATACATTAAAAAAAGTTTTTCAACTGTTATGATTCATTCCATTTGAACAATAAAATTTATAGTGAGATATTCAGCGCAATTTGATATAGTACTATTTTCCAATAAGGTGGTTAAATTTATTCTTTTTATGTTTAGCAACAAATTAATATTAATACCACTGTTGTTCTAGTGTGTATTTACTATTATTTTGTAGGAATAATTTGATAAAACTCGTACTAAATTTGACAAAAAAATACAAATTTTATATTTTGGGATTGTTTTTTCTTAATATTTAACGGAAGTAAATGCCAGTGATATAAAAAGTAAAAGTTAAATTTGAATGTATAAAAATATACAATGTAGAAGTACAGCTTGAGAGAACTCAACCGACTTATAAAATTTAAAAGCGGAATAAAATATGTGAACAATACAGGAGTAGTATAAAAAGCTATAAAATAAGAGAATTGGAGAGAGAGGTAATAATAGTAATAAATAATACATAAAAAAAATATATATAAATGCAAGTCTAAAATTCGAATTTTCTTGAATATATTTTTGATATAATTCTTCAACCCCTTTTCATCGTCATATTATTTTGATATGCTGAAGGAGAATATTCCAATATGTCATTATTCTCAAGAAAAACAGATGTTGAGTATATATTGATTAAGGGAGGTTCTATTGGACAGCTAATATATCTTCTGGTTATATAAATAGAATTGCCAAAATTTGATATACAATCAAACAAGTTGACAGACTACTTCCCATAATATAAACAATTAAACGTTAATATGTCCTTTGCAGTCCTTCGTGCTTTTAAGGCTATAAGGCTAAACTTTCTCAGATTATCTTCATTGAGTCCCCATTGTATGTTAATTGTACAAATTTCCTCTGAAACTTATCAATTATATTAATTAGGTTAATATTGTGATGTACTCCACACTTTGAATACATACACCAAGATTGGTAATATATATATATATATGATACAATTTGATCAGAGAAGCTGGGCAGTTAATTTTGAAATTTATCTTGATGACTCCTAGTAGTTTGTTTACTTTCCTGATGACTTTTTGAATGTGTTTTGATAATTTTAGTTTTTTATACCAGGAGTCCATAAAAGGAATGGGTATATCAACATATTTCTAGTATTATACATTTATATGTTACCCGTCAATACAAAAATATGACAGACTGATATTAATACAATGCATCTGTAATTATATAGTTGTATCCGCCAGCTCATTATCTTACTTTTATATTCATAAACTGGTATATATATTGTTCCACAAAAAAAAATCCTTCACAACAACAAAATCTACTTTCCAAAAACTAATAATAAAAACTTCAAACAAAGTTTTTTTTTATTATTGAACGACTTGTAATTGGAATTCTATATCTTTAAGCTTTCATCAGGGAAGTAACGCATACTTCTAACAATTTATACTAAAAAAAAAATCTTCAACATTGAACATAATAAACGTTGTATTCTTAAAACATTTCTCAACCAGATCTGATGCTTATCTCTGACGAAAAGATAAAAACAGTTTTACGTCAATTTTTAAACCTTTTAATTTTCTGTCCTAATAATCTTTAAATATTTTAATTATTACAGCTGGTCGAAAAATGAATATATTTTTTAACTATTTTGTTTTTTAAATAGAGAGAAAAAAAAAACTTTGAAAAAACAAAAGTCATCTACAATTTTATTTGATGTTAAAAAATTATGTCAACATAAAAAATAATGAATTTAAAAAATACAAATATTACCTCTATAAAAGAAATTCTAATTAATTAATATCCCTTCCCCTTTTTACTCTGAACCACTGTCTTTACACTTGAACAAATTGTTCAATTACGTTTTATCAATAATTTAGTAATTAATATCATTATGTTTTTGAAGTACTACCTTATTGTATAAAAAAATATTAATTCTATTTTAAAATTTTTAATGAAAAAAAAACAACCTGATACCTACTATTAGACAATAAAAAAATTAGGATGTACTTATGAATTGTGATGAGTAACAATAATAATAACTTGAGAAGATATAGTAAGTTTGTAAATCTTAAGCATTTTTTAAGAAGTAGTTTTGTTTTAGTTTGCACCAGAACATTGTTTTTTATAATATAGAACTGTTATCATTATTTTTTTACACTTAGGATAAAGATTGCAATTTTTTATATATCTTTAGCAGCTAATCAAATAATAGGTCATGTTAGTATAGCTCCTATCCTCCAAAAACTCATTAAATTTTTAAAGTTAACCATGTCATTTTTTTAGCAAATCGGCAGATAAAATTTTATACAACTTTAAATATCCCATTTAAAAAAAAGTTTAGGGTGCCAAAATTATCAATGACTTTGCAAATGTATATTTTTAATTATTAACCCATTGTTAGTATATTGAACGTTGATAGATTAAACTAGAATAAAGTGCTTTTAATTTGTGAACACTGAACAATACATAACATTAAATGAAGAAAGCTATTAAGCTATGAAAATATATTAAATTAACAATATTCATACACTTGGACACTAATGACGATCCCAATTCATGGAAGTTTTTTCTTCTTTTTAAGTCCTCATATTTCTTAAGGGACTCCTTCCCTTAAAAAATAGGTTATTTCCTAGTATGTACATTTGAATAAACCTAAACAACATTTTAGTCTTATATTTCAAAAAATTATCAAAATAATCTTAACAATTTTAGCACTGGAACCGATAGAATTATATATACAAATTCAAGCTGGCATCGGCACTTTGTTGGCTGTAAAAGCCCTTTCTAAAATCAAATTGAGTGTTTTATTTAAATTTCTTCCAAAGTTTTGGTTGAATATTCACTTTTTTTCCTTTTTTGATACCTAGCCCTCTCAAAATTGAATAGCTTGCTACTGTGACCATATATTAGTCCTCGTATATATATATACATTGTATAGTCCTTGTACCAAGTTTGATTAAATTGGATTCTTAAATTTTATTGCAATTAAGTGGGGGGAAAAAAAGAGGCAAAAAAATAATATCTGTTTAACTTCGTTGACAAAGGTAATTACAACGTTAACCAAAGTTATAACGATCCAAATGATTGTCATTTACAATGTTCATATATTTGGATGAAAAAATGAGAAATACATTATATAGCCTGGTTTGCAAGGAGTATTATATTATAACTGTTTTTAATCATTAAAACAATGCATAGTGATTAAACATTAAGAGTTATAAGCTCTTTCAATTATATTTTCTTGGCTTTTGAGTATATATAACAATCTTTATTGCAGATTAATCTGCAATTAATTGATAAACACAAAAGCTACTAATAATTTCTTATTAATTTAGCTATTTCTGGTTTCGGATAAATAGCTCAGATTAAATTGCCAACTACAAAGAATAAAATATCTTACTACACTTTCTTGAGCATACTAACAGGTCGTAGTTTCTACAATTGTATCATCATATTCTCTCTATGACTGGAAAGTATCCATTTTTCAATGTTTTTTGCAATGATATGTCTGCAGTATTTTTTGTAAGAGTATCTTTATGAACTATATACAGTGACATGTATTTTTATAGTTGTAAAATAATACGACCAAAGACTTTTACCTTACTTTTTGTAATAGCAACCTGAATAGGGGTTTTTTTATCTTTACATAATATTAGCATTATTTTGATAATAAAGAAAGAACATTGTAGAGTAAAGTATTGACAAACGTGTAAACGACGAAAAGTAAAACTGATGATTTGTTACAGAGTTATAATTTTAAGTCATTATCACACTCAGAGTAGAATTCAGTATTGAAATTTGAGAAACTTCAGCCCATGGCATTGCCAGAAGCATAGACATATATTTTCTTGATCTCATAGGAATTTGCATCTCCTATAATAATGAAATGTCAAGACAACTAATTAACTTTACTCCAAAAAATTCTTCAAAACCAATTCCAATTCTGATTATAATATTATGTTTATTTATACTTGATCAGTACAAAGTACATAATTAAGAAACGCTGTACCAAAACAATTGAAACATTGGGCAATGGAAGGGCAGTGTTGATAAAAAGATTTAACAAAGTAATATGTATTAAAGTCATATAATGGAACTGTTTCAACTGTATTTAGTATTTACTATATAATTAATAAAAGATCCGCCGATAAATTTGGTAATCAGCACAATTGATTATCAGTGTATCCCTAAACTCTATACTAGGGCTCAATCATTATTTTTAACCCAATAAAATCAGCCGGTTTTAACAATAATCTGCACAGATTGTTTATTATTCTGAAAATTTATTTTCATTAGCAAACTAAATACTATCTTTAGTTTAAAAAAAATTAAAAGTTGTATTGCTTAACTACTAAACACCTATTTATCATTTAAAGTCGGTATATGCAAGGGATATTATAAATATAAATACATAGAACACGCAATTTTTCTTTTTTTTAATCCTTTTTTCCCCAACAAAAGACTATTTTTAGGGTAGAATGGTCATGAAAAACAAGAGGAAATTTGATTTAAACAATCGTGTAATAAATATCTTTTTTTATTCCTCCATTTATTATTGGTTAACAGAAAAATGTGTCATCTTGTTCACATTTATTTGAGCAATTATTTATTTGGGTGAGTTTTTTAGGCCAGTTTATTTCAGAAACATTTTCATATAATAAACAATACAAAATGAATGACCTCATTATTAAATGTCATCGCACACCAAAGCGATGTTTAAAATCAAATAAAATAGAACAGGAGCAACTGAGGCTCTTATGGGTTTTCTTATTAATTACACAAGCTTTTCTGGAGGGATTGAGTTACAAAACTTATTGATTGGGTTTACATTTATACACTTCGACCAATAGGTACCTGTAGAGTAGGATATTCAAAAAAGGATTTGAATTCTCCAATAATTTTCGTTGTAAATTGTTATGAGTAAGGCTTTAAAGAATTAAGTCGGTTCTTTTTGGGTACTCCTTTATCAATCCGTTAGTTTTATTGAATGAATAAATATTGAGAATTGTAAAAGGACTCAATAAACTATTGAGACCTTATATTCTATAGCTATTTCAATATCAAAATGTCTATGAAATTAACGACACTGAAAAAAGAAAGGCTTATGATATACTTGATCGAATATATGTTGTTAAAATGACACTTGCAAATATAATGATACTTAAATGAATGCAGGTACATATCATCCAATAAAGTTAAGTTATACTATGGCGGTGAGGTAAAATACATATATGCCAAAATTGGCTACATTTTATCGATTATTTTAATCTCCACCAAGGAAGTGGAACGGAGATTATGTTTTTGCTCCTGTTTTTTGTTGCTTTGGAATAAGTCAAAAGTTACTAATCGATTTTGATCAAACTTGGTATGAAGATTATATATGATTGCAGTTTGAAATTATTAAATTTTGGGAGGTCAAGGTAGCACAAAATATAAGAGCTTTATAATGGACCATAACTTTGGAACAAATTAAGATACATGGCTCAACTTAATTTTATAGGCAATTTTTACATTCCATTAAGACCCCATTATTTAATTTAATAAAATCTAAATTTTTGATTCATAGAAGAAAAAAAGATTATTCAGCTCGTGGGTTTTTAATAAACGATATATATACCAATAAAATGAATATCGATAAATCATACTCTTAACAGACTCAAACTAAAGCTATAAATGTCATAAAAAAATTAAGGAAAATAGTTGCATATATGGTAATACTTTATAAAAATATATAAATCAGCGATTATCTTAATGCGTAAATAATTTACTACGTAAAGCTCCCAAAAATTACTATATAAGTAGATAATTGTTTAATTGATACGTAATTACCTATTTTATATGTGTTAATTTGCACTTTAATTATCAAAATTTTATACAAATACAATGTTATGATGGATTTCTAAAAAAAGCTAATTTAATTTAATTTCATTTATGTTACACACAAAAATTAAACTAAATTCAACCAAGCACACCATTGTTTTATTAAAAATATTATGACCAATTGGAATTATTTCTATCTTCAAGAAAATAAAATGTTACAATACTTAACTCTACATTACCGTTTTATATTTTAATGCCAATTTTTGAGAGAGAAAAATCAATAAATTTTTATTACTTTTTTTCCCCTTATTACTAAAAAAATGATTTTGAGGATTTAAAGGATTTTTTAAAATAATATTTTTGTAAATACGTGTTCTATATTTTCTTGTTTTTGTTGTAACTGATCCATTGAAATCTGAAAAATTAATTATTCAAATATTAATGAGAGATGATTTATTGACAAATAATTCTTATTTCGATATATTAAAGCATAAGCAATTAGTTACAAAACAAAAACCAACCTAAGCTCTTTAGCTTACGTACAAATACAGAAATGGCACTTGAACATGATCAACGAATTGCCACTCTAAGCTCCGTTTACGCCATTAAAAAGTTTAAAACTTTGGAGAGGAAGAAGGCCTCTCTCACAAAGACCAAACTGGACCTGGAGGAGTAAAATTAAAAAAACCAGACTAATCCCCTCAAGTCCAGGAGGGTCAATGCAAGAAATGTTGGGGAAAGACACACCAAATTGTACCGAGTGCTATCAAAGAAGTGGACAGAAAGAGCCATGTGAGTGCAGAGAGTGCACTTTTGACACCAGCGATTACAGCAACTCATCTCCTCTGTTGCAAGACTGTTTTTTAATGTTCCTTTAATTGGTTAGATGGAGTTGCACTGATTAAGTATAAGTAAACATCATATTATTACCTTTACTCTATCTATCCTAGAAATCTTGTGTGAAGTCCATTTACATAAAGTATATTTCCATCTCTAGAAATGACAGGGGCGCAAACCTAGGCACATTGAGTTCAAATAAATAATTTCTCGCAAGAGTTTTGTCCACGAACTACGACTTCTTTGAATTAGTCTTTGAACCTCTTTTTCGACACTTTTGCCCCCCTACATTCCTAAAGTCAACCCTCTTGACTACAAATTTTGGGGATATGTCGAAGGGAAGGCTATCACTGTCCATCATCCAAATACCGAGGTCCTCAAAGCCACTGTGGGCCAAATCTGGGGCTCCATGAGAGAGGAATACATCTGCTAAAGGCGACTACAACAATAATTAAGAGAACTAATGCGTACAATGGTAACTAAAAAATTGTAGCTTTCTAGCTATTATTTTGACTAATAATAATCGCAACCTTGTCAAAACTGATGGGCACTAATTTTATTCCAAAAAAATTGCATATAATAAGTAGTATTTCATAGAAAACTATATCAAAAATATAAATGTTCAATTATTTTTACTTTAAAAATATTGAATTATATCCTGTTGAGCTCCCAAACTCTAGTTATTAAGATTATTTAAAAATAGGAATAATTTATTTACAACAGCAAAGTTATGGAATTTAAAGAAAATGATATAAAAATTTAAAAAATGTGGTTATTATGATAGTTTATCTGTTTATTACGTGATTAAATATATTTTATTTTTATGGGTTCTATTGTACTTTAAGTGAAGTAATTAAAATAATAGTTTATCATGTGATTAAATATGGGGTACTTTTTTACACAGTTCAATGATCAATCTTCAAATCCAAAGATATATGTCCTCTATCAATGGAATCATTTGATTAGTTTGAGAAGAGTAATTACTAGTAATATTTTGTATAAAATTCCTTCATTTTAATTACTAATTTATTGTATCTAACATTTGTGGATATTACTAACTGGCGGTTAGTACGGTGGTTCTGATCCTTTGAGTATCTGAAGCGTTTCAATAGGCTCCAATTTGTTTTTCTTCAAAATAAAATAAAATAAATTATGTATCGCTTGAGAAAAGGAACTTTAATGTAACTTTTGAAATTTGACAACATAGCTATAAAGTTTAAACTTCTTAAATTCAGCAGCATAACTATCAAAATGAAACTTCTGACTACCTTTACAAATAGAGAATGTCCTTAAAGAAAGTCATTTTTTAATGACAATAGTGGTCAAAAAACGCCATTTGAAGACTAATACTTTACAAACATAATTTACTAAAATAAAAGAGGATCGAATAAAGAGGACTCCCTAAAAATTTGAGAGCCTAGTATTCATGCTAAAATATTTCTTAGTAGAATTTGACCTTTGATCTTTTTTATAAGCTTAAACTGAACTTCATAAACTGAGAATTTTATATGACCCTTACTTTACGCTTAAAAAGGCTTCAATGATCACGGAATTTGCGAGTTTATTTTTAAAATAGATTTTTAAAATTGAATTTCCATTTAACAACCCCTTCCCTACTTTTAGTAGATGGCACATTAAAATTTATGTTTATTTTCGGAAAACATTGTAAATTGTCAATGTCTCAGCTTACTTGTCCTTGTTTTCTAAATGCTGAGTGATTGATATCGAATTCGCTATATACATATAAAGATGATTTGAGAAATACACACAAAAAAAAACTATTAAATAGTAACTAGTATTTGATTGATCTAAAAAAAATAAAATTACTCCAATCCTATCAGTCCGGTTTGAAACGTCTAAAACAAATACTTATCAGTCTTTAGTGATAATTATAACAGCTGAAGTGACGTTGTTAATAATCATTTAATGACTTTCTTGAGTCCTTTAATAAAAATGTTCTTTTAGCTCTTCAACATAATCTTTTTTTTTAGACAAGGCAGTTCCAATTTTAAGTAGGAGGAGTGTGGCTAGAACTTATCCTTATACGTTATAATTATCATTTTTGACGTTTTTATATTATTCAGTCATAGTTATAAAGATAGTTAGACCGTAGGAATGAAGGACCGAGGTATCCATCCTTAGGTCTGTTGAATGGTAAAATAGATCAGGTTGATAAATTTTAAAAAAATTAAGGAAAAAAACTGAATGGCAATCAGTAGTGGTACCAATCCAACACTAATATTAATTTTTTTTTTTTTTTTTAAAGGGAAAAGGAAGAGTGATGGATTTCTCTTATTAGATCATTTCAAAAATAGGCTTCATTTTTGTAATACTAAAAGGATCTTATCTTTGATTGACAAAAATATTGACAATTTTTGAGGAAAGTATTTCCTAAAAAAAATTAAAGTTCAGAATTTCAGCTATCAAATGAGATTTTTTTTCACATCTGCAAATATTTTTTTTAAACATATGAGGCTCTGAATAAAAGGCACCAATTTTCACTTTCACATTTTATACATCCTAAGATTTCTTATGTTATTTTTCTTTTGAATGTTTCTTGATAATTTCTCTTTTAGTATTTATTCTTATATTTAGACATTTGCAGCCATTGTTTCGTCTTTGGGGAAGATTTTTGACCGAAAACATTTTTATTTTAGGAAAGTTTGCCAAAAGACTATTTCCCAAACAGACATTTCGCCAAAGGAAAATTTGCTGAATATAAATTTTGTGGAAAGACCATTTGCTAAACATAAATTTCGCTGAAGTAATATTTTGGAAACTTTGGTCGAAAAACTATATTAATATCCATATACGACTTTGTATTTCAATTCAATTTAAAATAATAGTATAATAACTAAGTGTAAATTATGAAATACATATGTGTATGTCATATAGGCATTTTAGTAAGTGTTTTTTTTTTTTTTTTGCGGAAAAATATTTTCTTATAATTAATATTCATGAATGAGCATTATAAAAACACAACAAAGTAGTATTTTGTGTGAGTTTTATTTGAATATTCACCTTTGTTGTACTTAAAATAAATTTTTTTAAAAATACGACAGCGATTTTCCTTTACAAATAAACTGTCATGTCGAATGATAATTAATTGATAATAAAGAAGTAATTAGGACTCCTTCCTTAATAATTGCTGAGTGGCAAATTGTCCTTCAACAAAATGTCATTCAGAAAAAATGTTTTTGGCCAATTGTCGCGAATCAGTTTTTAACCTGAACCTAAAAAAAATATGTTATTGACACTTTTCATTTATTAAATTTCTTGACTTTTTTTAAATTAACCTCAATATTAGAAGAAATAAATTTTGATCATATAATTTTTTTCTGAAAATTACTTTATCTAGAAAATTGTATTACACGTAGTATAGTTAATAACTATTAAATAACTCCATTGCGCCCTGTATTAACTATATCCTTTAAGCTGTTAGTAATAATCTCTTTTAAGAGTTTTAATTCCCGATGTGAAGTCTCAAAAGACATACATATGTTGACCTCCACTGGAACAACATGTCTGTTGACATACTGAAGTCTACCTACAAGCACATCTCTCATCATGTTGAAGGGTACATCTGTGAGAACATTTGAAAAAAGAAAAAAAAGACATGTGTTACTTTTTGTTACTAAATACTGGTTTTGCAGTATCTCCTAATAGTAGGGTGGAAATCTTGGGCGATAACCTATTTCCTTCAAAGCAGTAAACGGATCACATAATGAGTCTGCCTGTACAAAATTGATCCAAGACATACGGCCTAGGTATTAAAGAGTATGCCAATAAGAAACATTATGGCTGTGGAGTAGCCTAAGAGCCTACGGGCTTTAATTTCTTATAAAAATGTTATGAGTGGGCAAATTTAAAAAAGGAATCAAATACGGATTTCCTCCACTCTATACTCTTAAAAGTAAAAAAAGGGGAATATGTATATAACTATAAATTATCTCAGCAACAGCTGACAAGGAACTCTGTGTTAATATGTCCCTCAAGAAATACATCGTCACTCAATATATATATTTTATGATTTATAAAAACTCATTTTTAAAAATTAAATATGTAATTCATTTCATATTTTTGTTTCAAACTTGTTTTGATGGATAATATTTATGATTATGGGTTATAATGTTATGCACTCTTGTTGAAGTAGTTTTATCTGTTAATATCGATCCATTATGTAAATATATGGGGAAATGCATATGAATAGATATAAGATTGCTTTTGCATTGAAGAGGGTGAAAACTCTTTATTTATAAATTATGCATTAAGGTGGCTCAAATTATACTTAACCCTTAGTTAGTGAACTTTGATTTTTTGAATCCCAAATTTAATTTAATTGCTTTAAATCTGTATAAAATAGATTATAATCAGCTGTTATTCCATATATCATACTCAATCTTATGAAAGTTAATGAGTACATTTTTATCACAAAAAGTTCGTAAATTGCAAGCTATATTCAATAGAAATTTGTATCGAAAATGAAATTATAATAATAATTATATATATTGTTGATCCATAAATATAAAGTTGTTTTGATTGTTAAGCTTAATTTAAATCTATGTCAACTGTGTATCAAGAAAACAAATCTATCGGTTAGTTTAAGTTCATTAATATAACATCAAAGAAGGATGTTCTTTAAAGGAGAGTTAAACAAAATGATAAATTTATGTTCATTATTAAAATCTAACAGCGGTTTTAATTGTAAAAATATAGTCATGTGTCAAAAATTTAAAGCCGTATTTATGTTTAGATCCCTCGTCTGGTCAGCTGTCAGTGGATCCGGTAGGTATTCCTAGTTTCTGTACCCTTTGGAGTTAAAACTAAGAGCTTTGAGTACGTAAACATTATTCAGAAGAAAGGTTTTTTTCATTGGCTACTTCACACTTCAGAGGAGATCATTAGAATTTTTTAAGAGATGGGGCATCTTCTCGTACGTCCAATATGCCGCAAGTGTGGTACATGATTCATACCCTTAGCTTTTGGAGACGTTACTTTTGGCCTCAATCCAGTCCGGATTTTGGAATCTGGTCCATTTTGGGCGAAAATGCCTGCAAAAAAACCTTATCCAGATTTGGATGCACTGAAATCCTCCTAAATTCGAGAATGGGACAAACTTCCCATAGAAATGGCCTGAGCTTGTTTCGATTCCTTTCTTAATAGACTCAAGGCTATAATGTCCACAAATAAAGTGATCATTTCAATTACTTTTTTGTCCCTTATATGTAATATTTTAAGTATCTAATGATGTAAATAAAAAAGATAGGTACAATTGGTCATTTTACAACATATTTCGCGTTAACCCTTTACATTGTAATAGTAAAAAGTATTCAACTTGTTAACTGATGATGATAATGGTATCATATGTATCAATAACTAAAGTACAATACATTTTAAGGTAGGGGTTTCTCACATCCAAGGGAAGAATTTAAGTTCGGATTTCAAGGGAGGTATTGAAGGTTTAAATAATCTTATGTTGTATTTTACTAGAATAAGATGGAAGTTGACAATAAGTTTTTTAATTAGTAACTACATTCAACATAGATATTATTAACTTAATATCTAGAAGTTTTAAAAAAGGTATAAAAAAATTACTTTCATAATTTATTAATATTAAATAACTTAATCAGGAAAAAACATAGGCCTATTTTGTTAAAAATGTATGTTTTACGATAAATATTATTCATACAATTAAGATGTAGTAATATTTGTGTTTATATTTTGCTTACTCAATTTATTTTGTTTAAAGTTTTTAAGAAGAAGAAAAACTTATCTATAAATATTTTAAATAAAGTTATTATAAATTTAAGTTTATTTCTATCTTGGCTATATTGCGAAAATGTTTCAAAACTCTTTTATCATAGTGTGCCAAATATTATATTTTTTAATAAAATAAAGTTATATACACAATCGTATGTTTTTGTGTTGATTACATGATGCTCAAGCTATCTATGATGCCTCTTTAGTGCGCTTTCTTAAGGAAACCCAGGATGATTTTTTTGTTAGATACTTTCAAACTTGCACTAATTGAAAATAAATTAAATGAATTGACAAAATCGTTGACCCATATATTTATAAAAATGTACAGAGCAGGCGATGGGAAGTACCCAAGATCAAAATGAAGCTCTGGGTCGACATGTTTGCCAAAAGGAGTCTATACATATAGCAACACGACTCCACTTCCTACAATACCACAAAAAAAAGTATCAAAGAACCCTAAAATAATTTTGAAGACTCCTTAACGCAGCACTTTTGACCTCTAAGCTCCCCTGATCTTAATCTTATGTGTTTTTGTGTGTCTGGGGTGCAATCGAAAGACTAATGTACGATACCCCCTGCAACACCAAAGACGAATTTATTACTTGGATCAATAATAAATTTTAGGGTTTTCCAAGGGGCAAGTGTTGAAAGACTGCGGGCTCGTCCTCGTATAGAATTGTGGCAAAAAGTGATCAAATTAAATAACTACTATCCTTTCCATCAATCATTCAGATAAACATATATCGTCCGATAAATGATTGGAGAGAAAATGGCGTTTAAAAAATAATCTTTTTTGCGGGACAGATAGCTTGTACACCCTGTATATTAAAGTAAGAGCCGTATAGTTTTATTTGAGGGCGATTATTCGAGGAGGAATAATAGCCAAAAAAGTATGCATCTGATACTTTCCATTGACTATGTGGTACCTTTCATCGAACTTACAAAATCATTGAAATATTTTTAAAAGTGTGTTGACAAAATTTTAACAAATATTAACGGTTTTTTTTATTGATTTATAGAATAATTGTTAAAATTCTACCACAGGGCATTAAGTTTAAACTATAATGTTTATTTATGTACTTGTTACGCAATTGATCTGGTTTATTTACGCATGTATGTTCTAAATAATATTTAAACCAAATAACTAATGTTAAAAAAAAATATCCCGATTTAGTTGAATTAATTACCCCTTGAAATAGTGATGGGAAATTTTAGCTTTTATTAAAATACTGGCTCTTCCGGCTCGGCTTACTAAAATTTCGGAATTTAATTAGATATAAATTCCAATTATTGATCTGCTGCTTAATTTGCTTTTTTAAGAAAATAAATCTTTAAACGTTCTTTTTTACTACTATTTATCGTCAAATTTTTTCATCAGAGTGAAAATATTTATTAATAAAAATTGAAAAATCCATCACGTCGGTTGAGCCAGCTCCTGTCGTTCATTTCAAAGAGCCGTCTCATAGAGGTGTTACATTCACAAACCATACATCACTACTTGAAATCCCACATAATTCCATGGAATGGATAATGTATATATACTTTAAATATTTTTGTACCTATGAAGATACAAAATTTTTTCTAAAGGATTTATTTTATCACATTTCTTTGCGAGTGTTTATTATAATTATACAACATTTATTGAAAAAACTTTAAGATGAAATAATTTATTTGAATATAAACGACTATGAGTTGTTCTTGAATAAATTTTTATTAAAAGAAGAAGGAGAGAGATAATTATATTTTTATATTATGCGGGAATTAATACCTCCCTAAAAAAATTATGATTGATCTTATAGAGTGACTATAAACAATATCAATAATTCATAGTCTTAGTTTTCCTCGAACAAGAGGTCCAACGTTTGATCTACAGGTCTGTCCAGCCCTAGGAGGATAAATGACTTGTTTGAGCAGCATATCGATAGCTGCACTGTGCTGATACTATATTATTTCTTAAAATAGTTCAATCGTAGAGTAGATGTAATAAATAGACGGTTCACCATGGACACGATACGTTAAAAGACTTTTTAAAACGGCTTATAAATAGATTTACTATATTTTTCACCATACAGTAGTCGTAAAGAGGTACCTTGTAGTTTTCAAAGCCATGTCACTTTTTTCTACATGAACTTTTCTAAATTATACAATATCAAACTTCCTTCTTACACTAAATTAATAATTTTTTAAATTATTGAATTGTAAATTTATAATTTACGACTGTGGTGACCTCTTTATGTACTCTATTGTTTCCTATATATAGATGAAAAAATAGTTGATCATATGTAAATATATTAGGGTGTACTGTAATGACAAAATTTGGGAATTGGGTATCGCCAAATATATTTTATTTTGCACTTGATTCCTATCAACAAGAAAAGGACCATTCAACGTAATAAATATGGTTCTTCATGGACGGGTTTTGATTTGAAAATCTGTAAAATGCCGAAAAAAGGAAATTTTGATTTTGTTACTTTACAATTATCGATTTTAACCAGTTGAAGGATTTTTTTAAGTATTATAGATAAAACATATAGTTTGCAAAATTATTTAACCAATTTTTCTCTAACTTGCCTCATGATATGAGTATTTTAGTTCCAAATATGCTACCACTAAAAAAAATTATTTATTGGTACCACATATTATGTGCATGTAGTTTGATCTTTCTCTTCATGTTTATTACTCAAATCTCCTTTTTTTTAGGAATTTGAAATATATAATTACTTAATATTCTTTCATTGTTCATTTATACCAATAAGACAACAAAATTTATCCATTTATAATTTTGAATCCCAAAAATTGTTAATTAAACTCTTAAAAATACGAAATTTAATTCATTATTCCTAAATTTTTAAGATTGATTTGCTATTAATTAGGAATATTTATAAGTGTGATATTTTTCATTCATAATGAATATTTAATTATTTTTCCCTCAATGATAAGATGTAATATTTATGTCTTAACATATTATTATAGTATTTCAAATTTATTTGAGTAGTTGAGGGAGGAGAGATTGCAAAAGCCTTTCCATTCTTAGTTGATATAATACTTAATCGTTTTTGTTATGATTATTTAAGCGAAATAAGCTGTTATCCAACACAAAGGTGAACAGGGTATCACTCACATATATTAGCTAATTCAATGAAAATTCATGACATTGAGTTACTCTCGTCTAAAAAAAAAATCAAACTGTTAAGGATTTATATCATTTTTTTTTTTATATACCTACAATTTAAAACCTTACATAACAGTTATCCGAGTTTTAAAAGAACCGGTTTTACAAGTAAATAATAACTATGATTAAATAGAAAAGTTATTAACAAATTCGTATGGCAAGTTGGCAGTGGCTTTTAAAAAAGAAATATATAAACAAAAGATTACATTATGAAATCAAAACACTAACAGAAGCAAAGATGTATTATCATTAATCTATTGAATAGGTTCTATAAGAATGAGTATCCTTCTATTACTGAAATAACGTTTTTTTCTTCTGTAGTAAAGGAAGGTCACAGTAAAGGGAGACAAATAAATCTCTGCTCTTATATTAGTTTTATCAAGTAGAAATGGAATCATTAGAGGTAAACCTATTTTAATGGATTTGACTTAAATTTAGTATATGTTTTTTTTTCTTCTATGTTAATTACAATTTATTTAATATTTAATGATATAAACAAAATAGAGTGAAATATTAATATAATATTATCAATATAAAAATACTAATAAGGGGTTATCCAGCGTCGCATGGGCCAAGGTGGGGAAGGGGCGGTAAATCACATTGTCAATGGTCTATTCTATTTTGTTTCAATAAGTTTGTTTAAACTTCAAATAACAGACTAACTTATATGCACAAAAAAAAATGTATAGAAAAGAAGTCCTAATAACTTTTTGTCTCAAAATTGACCAATCGAAATTTGAGAAGAAAATTACAAAAAAAAAAAATCACTAAATTTGCAGAAAAAGTAGAAATAAGCGTATATTGGGGTTGTTTTAGAGGAACAAAAACCTACCAAGATTTGTTTCATATTTGCTAAACAAAAAAGGTATGAAGAATAATTTTGTCGAAAATTGAATCTTCAATAAATGAATCATTTTTACAAATATTGGATAAATTATTTAATAAAATGTTCAGTAAAATACTAAATCTTTAATGACTGGGGTTCACATTTTAATTCCAATTATTGTGATTTTTTTTTTTTTTTTTAATTTGAAAATTGATGTTTGATGAAAAACAGAGGAAAAAATAGTAGAATTAATTTGAAAGTAACAAATATTTCAGTGAAACATCAGCTTTTACGTGTTGTATATATATGCAAACAAATTTCCAGACAAATTTCGACAAACTTTATATTATTGGAAATCCATGTTGTTGTTGTTTTTTTGCATTTGAAAAAACAAACAATATAACAGTTTTCACCGATATCTATTATTTTTACGATAACTTTTTTAATTTTGAATAAATTTAAAAACATTTAACTGCCTCAGCACCGAATAATCTATAAAATCATGCGTCAATCTTTTTTTAATATCCATACGTTGCATACTTTCTTCCTTTCTGAAGAACCATATTTTTTATTATTATTTTAAATCTATATTTTATCACATTTTATTATTCAGAATAAGATCCACTTCTCTTGATAATCTCGGCCACTGGTTCTGGTTTTGTCATTTTAATTTACATTATCTGTTTGGATGGATTAGCCAAATAAAGAAATTACACATTCCAAAAAGACTGTGTACCAGTCCACAAGCCAAGGAAAGTGTATGATTTCTTTATCCACAAAATGTCCTCACACTTTGAGCCTGTATTTTTGGCCTTCCAACGAATGTCTGTGTTTGGGAAGGGTTGATCATGACACCTGTGCCAGTTAACATTCGTCTGTAGAGGCCCTGAAGAAGTCCAAAACATGTACAATAGCAATGCGGGATTCACACGAGATCTCCCGGGCTTTTGGCACTGTGTGGCCGAGATTATCAAGATAGACGAATTATAAATAATTCAATGTACCTTTCAAGTAATAAAAAAATATGGTTCTAACCCATCATCTAGTTTGATCTTTATGAGCCTTTAAATATTTTTCGAATTTATCTATACCACCCTGTATATTTTTGACGAGTTATTTTATCTTTTTGAAGTTCTTGTGACTGTTTGAGATAAACTAATCTTTGATTATGAGTTATACTTTAAGCTTTTCTTGGAACTTATTTTGGTAGATGTTATTCAATCATAAGTTTATTTATTTCTTTCATTAAGTTTTCACAAGATTACTTACCAAAGAAATACACCTTATCTACAAAAATTTTAATTAAACTGCTATAAAAATTGTATGAGAAATTGAAGAAAGATGCAACATATGATAGTTGCTATCCACATTTTCGCGAACTTCAATCTACCACAATCACAAAATTAATAATACAATTGCAAAATATAATGCAAATTATTTAGATAAAAATAATCAATATTTTTTTGCATTTTTCTTCGAGATAGATATTGAATAACAAATTATTTAGAGGAGTAAAGATTTTTTTTTTTAATTAATCAATACTTTTATAATACTGCAGATAGTTATTAATTTTTTGTTACATATAATATTTAAAATATTTATTATTTAGCCATTATTCTATTTAGTTTTATCAAATTTCAAAACTCACTCAATGATGAAAAGTTTGAGATATTGTAAATATGGATTCGTTACTATATCAGTTACAAGAAAATATGCAATTTTCTTAGCATCATTTATTTTCTGTCATTATTATAAATATTTCTGGTGCGTCAACATGAAAACAATTTAAACAAAGATCAAGAAAAAGAGAAAATACAAATTTATTTTTTTACTTTTAAAAACAGACAAGCTAATATTTCGTATGCTGCTTTCATGCAAGAACTTTTATTGATCGACGTGGGACCCTCTAAAAATTTATATATGTATGCGATCTATAAAATTAATCAGTTATATATATAATATTAATCAAATTGTACCATAATCTACTCTAGTAGGTTGACATTTAACAACTCAATTTCATGCAACATTTATTCATTTTTTTACAAAAACATAGACCATTTTTATAAATTTCTAACTCAAATTCGATTTTTAAATTATTGCAACCGTTACCAGCTATAGAGAAAACAGCAACATTCTATTAATTTTGGCGTCAATCGACAACTCGGTAAAAGTGTTTTCTTCAATAAATTGTCTATTTCTAATTTTCTTAATTTCTAACTCTAATTCGATCTTTTCAACCGTTGCAACCTCCATTGCCTAAATGGAAAACTCCAACATTTGAAAGATTTATTGGGTTAAATTTTAGCGTGTCTAAAACAATCTATAAATAAATATTGTCTACCCTAATTTAATTATTCCTCATACGCTAAATAATATTGACAGTCAAGCAATAAACCTTCTTATCAATTGATATAACATATTATCATCTTGGTAATGTATTACTTTAGTTTTGTGTCTTTTTCTTTAAATGCATGTAGATAGGTGAAAGGCACACCTTCCATTTAAAAAATATATTTTATATCCAAAAAGTACGTATCATAATCATCATTGCAATTTAATAGCTCTTTTTTATTTATATAACACCATTATTTGTGTTAATTTCCTAATATTATAAATACATTACTTTATTTTACACCCTATATAAAAATAAAAAATACAAAAACAGAACTTGTTTTTTTGTCAAATTTAAAAAAAAAACTCTTTTGGTATATCCCAGTCTTAGGAGTATATTTTATACAGATTGCCGTAGCTAATGGTGGTTTCCATGGCTTTAAAGGTAGATGCTATCCCGTCTACCTACCTTACGTTGTGGTTGTAAAAACAAACACACATTTATTTGTAATCTTTATTAAATGACGGTTTTTTTTTTTTGAATTCTTAATAATGACTTTTTTAAGAAAGACTAAGCTAACCTTCGATTTTTTTTTCATCAATTGTGTATATATTACATAATGACGTATATATAAAAAACAAGTATTCCTCTTTATTTTTTTAAATGAACTTTTCTAGAAAATAAATCTTTAACGTATTTTAGCAATGCAAATACAAACTAGCGTCAGACAAACACAAGATATAATGTGTTTTTGCAAATGGAACAAGAAATATTAATAATGAATATTTAGGTTTTACACCTTACAGGGAATGTGCTTTTGGGAAGGTCAAATAAGGGTAAACAAACTCAAAATTATGTACTTTTTTAAAAGTAACTTTTTAGGGTTGGAAAAACCTTTTTACTGAATTTGTATATGTAATTTTTCTTTCGATCCTTTTTTTAAACATATCAACATTTACATTTAATTAAATTGCACTACTTACCTTTTCGATTTACACAACATCAATCAGATTGTTGTTTATCATCGGGAAAAAAACTCTTCCATTTTTTAGAATGAACAAAAAAAACTATATAGAGTGTAATGACGAATGGAATGACGTCAAAAAATATATAAATGCGCATAGGAGAAATTATTCTCTTGAACTTAATGTTTGTAAGTTGGTGTCCAGAACATCCTAGAACAGGAAATATACTTTATTTATATGGACTTCAAAGAAGACTTCTAGGCCAGAATAATTATTTATACTTAGTTAGTGTAAATTCATCTGACCAATTAATAAAACATTAAAAAAATGATACGACATCATCAATTTCCGTTAAGGAAGGGGCAAAAAGATCCTGAAAACAAGAAAACCATGATTGGATCTGATTACACATTCTTTTTCCTTCATTAACTGTTTATTAAGCAACACCACTTGATCAATTTACGTTCCAATTTAGTTGGCAAGAAAAAAACTTTTTCTTTTAGGTGAAGTATAAATTTTGAAGTACCCTCAGAGATGTATGAAATATGCCTTAGAAGTCGAGAGCGTCTTTTTCTAGTTGGCAATCAGTAGAAAGTTACTTATTTCCGAATGTTGTTATCATAATTATTAAACTTTTGAAGACAAAACATCAAAGTAGAAGGTAATAACTATTGTGTATGTTTATGATAGTGGAAAAGTTTGTGTTGATTTACTGCATTATTTACTAACGGAGTTTTTGTTTCAATTTTATTTAATCTTACAAAATTGTGTAACAAATCAAAATACATCTAATCTTTTTAACTGTCAAAAACAAACTAACAAGGCAAAAGGACTGATATTGTCAACATCCTTGTAGATATATTTACCCACATAAAAAAACCAAAAAAGAATCCAAAGATAATAGTATACGGAATAAAAATAGCGGTTGCCTTTTTATCTGAGTATTATATACGAAATAAAAAAAATAGCTTACGATTTTCTACTTGCCTAGATTTTTGTTTCAGATGGTAAGTGAAGCATAAATGATAAAAAAAAGTATGGAATAAAATTGTTTAATTAACGACATTGAAAGGATGTACATTATTTTTTATAGCCTATATTCAATATTTACTTATTAGTAACGTTATGAAAGTGAATAAATAAAATAAGAAATCTTAAAGAGAAGGTTGTAGGGGCGTGATATAATCATTTACCCAATCAAACACCACTTAGATATACTAAAGATGATTGTTTATGTCAACCTATGTATTTTCTGAAAAGAAGTACACTCTCCATGTATATGGTGCTCCCTGTCTAAGTACATAGTAATTACTAGTGTTTGTATTCATAAAACACGGCTAGTAACAATGAGGGGTGACTCGGGAGTTTTAGGCGTGAGTCCTTGTTAAACCATGAATTAATTTGAGGATGGACATCAGAGTAATTCCAGCCTATACGTCCTTGCTTAATACGAAGATAAGTCATGATACTTTCAGGGGGCCCGTGTGGACAAAAAATACACCTGTTTCCAATTAAATTTAAAAACACAAATTTTGTTGGTGGTTTTACCAGTTGCATGTCAGCTTTGAGGTTAAATATATCCTTTGAGAACAATAGAAAAGGCACATAGAAGTTTACTGCCAAAATGAACAAAAATACATTAACAATATCAAGCTTTAAGAAAGCATAAATAATTAAAAGAAAAAGGTTTCCAAAAACAATAAAATTTAATAAAACCAATATAAAACTCAAATAAAGCAAAAAATTGAAGCTTTGTTGTTCATTTCACCAATGGTTTTTAGCTTTGGGGTTTCATATAGCTTTTGAGAACAATAGAGAAGGCACATAGAAGTTCAAAACTAAAATGAACAAAAATATAAGAATATCTAAGCCTTAAGAATGCATACATGATTTTGAAAAAAGGAAAAGGGTGTCCAAATACAATCAAATTAAATCAAAACCATATAAAACTCAAGTGAAGCAAAATATTGAAGCTTTACATAAAAAAAAAACTAATAACATTTTGATGAATACATATATATATATATATATAAATATTGGGAGAAGAGTTGCTCTCAAAAAATATCATTTATACACCTATATAGGTATACACTATACACTTAGACGTGACCACCCCCAATAGATATGATAGCCGGCATTTAGCTTTTCGTGTTGAAAGTTTTTCATTATAGACTTAAATCCAAGTCAAGTCGCACTTTTTAAGTCAAAGTACCCTCCTCTACTATGATAACTCACAAAAAGTGATGCCTAGTAAAGCATAATAAAGCATAATACAAGTGTATATTTAATAATCCCTTTCCCTTTTAATGAAAGAAACACAGATCTATCTTAATTGAATGTAGGTATGAATAAGAAAAAACCTATAATGCAAGGAACAATTTTTCATTTTTTCAAAATTATGTTAGCTGAGAGAAATTAGAGTGACTGAGGGTTTCATTAGTATCTCAATAACTAACGACAAAACCTCCATGAATGGACTCTTTTACCCCATAACAGGGAATAACTATTTAAGAAAATTAGAAACCATTTCGGGATAAATTTTTTATTTACGTGTATATTACTCAAATATGATAATTATATTTTTTTAAAACTCAAAGAGGTCCTTAAGATCCCGATAGGTGCTGGACATTTCTTTAACCTATCGCCACTATCAGTAAAATTGAATGAACGAAAAAATATTTAATTTGAATACGAATTTATTATCAAATTATTTTATATAATCTTAAAAAAATTAAAAAAACATATTCAGATATATTGGTCAATATTGCATCTGAGACACAAAAATTTCGCCTTTCCCTTACATTTTGGACCTTTGCAATGTCTTAACTGAGTTGTATATTTAAAAGGTCGCCTCTCAAGCTTTTCCTAGATGTTTTTCTAAAAAATTTATAGAAACCGAATTGATATTGTATATAAATTATAAACCAGACCGATAAACTTTTTTGTTAGTTTTCATGAGCCGCCAGGCTTGAACAGAAGAAGTACTACTGACATGTTCAATATAATCCTTCATCTGATTTTCCCTCCCGAAAAAACCTTGTTAATTGCAAACAAGAGATCAACTTTTCCTATACCCTTATAATATGTATTTAGAAATACAAACAGGAACGTCAAGTGATATACTTTTTTCGACTCTATTCTATTTTTTTGCCTTACAAAATGGAATATAATGAAATTGTCAATAAAACTTTATAATAGTAAGATATCCCCTATGAAAACAGTGTTTGAACAGCACTCTCGATTCGAGCTTGTCTTTTGAATAATGTGGGCCCCATTAAACAATTTATATTTTTCTTTTTATATAATATTTACTATAGTACTTCTGACGACAGATAAACAACTATTATTTAAATATGTTCCGTAAAGATTGAAAAATGCATACTTATATATAGTGCTAAATTAATTAAGCTATTGCCTGGAATGGATTAATTGAAATAAAAATGTTAGTTCTGCTAATACAGGGTCAGTCGTTATTATTTTCTCATCTCTTTTATATGCAAATTTTGGAAAGTTAAGACTAATACTTTTAAATTTTCTTATGAGCAATCTTCTAGAACACATAAGTAGCTATCGATTCCTAAGAAAAAAATATTCCTAGTCCCTACCATGAGGACACAGTAAGAGAAGAGGATAAAGAAAGTAGCGCACTTCTCTGCGGAATTGTCCCATAAAGCCATTGCCAAGCAGACTAGGCCTCGAGGAAAACAATTTGCAATTTATCCATGCTTGGAAACATTGCTAAATAAACGAATTAATTCTAAACATTTAATTATCAAAATAAATAAAGTACTGTATTTACGCTGATGTTATGTTACAATAACATACAGAAAAGTATTGTTGGTAAAATGTAGATTCAGAGGAATAAAAAACATTATAATAGATCTGTGAATGTATAATGTCCCAGTTTCCATAACAGAAGCGTTGATACTGTAACCGTATGATAGTTTTAAAAAATAATGACTATTTTTTACTCATTCAGGATAATCAATAAGTCCCAAATTTAAAAAAGAGTTTGTTTACCTTGTCTCATTGAAAAGGGAAGTCATAATGAATACAAATTTCAGTAATTATAATTATGGAAAAATTTTAAATGAGCAATATATTAGATATAATAATTATGCTTCTGAAAGCAGTATTATGCCTAATAAAAAGCTATAAATAATAATTAATGCATCATTGAACTTTGGTGCAAAATAAACAATAAGATTTATCCAATATATTTCTTTTAGTTATTGATTATGAAAGATGTTGTTTGCCTTCAGAACTTGCCTTTAATTCATTTTACTTTGTTATATTTACAAATTATATAACCATATTAATTTTATATAACTTTTTTAGGTATTTTTTTGTAAATCAAGTTTGATACATTACGGAAGCCTTAGTACAATATTATAGTAAATATAAATAATGGCCTGTCTCAATCCTTCTTGTTGAAATTTTAATACAAATATATTTAACATTAAATAAATCATTCTTCGATTGTTAGTTTTTGTATCGAAATCGAAATGCTTCGTAGGGAAATGTCAAAAATTAATAAGCCATTCAACAATATGTGATTGTCATCATATCAAATCATACTTTATATAGAAATACTTTAACACTAAAACGACGATGGTATCATTTTTGATAGCATTTGGATTTTACCATAAAGTATCATCTGATATTTAACCTAAATTGTTTATTAAGAGCTATGTGAACACTAGGTTGAGACGTAGTTTGAGTGAAGAAATGGATTTATCCTTTTAAAATACTTCCTCAGAGGACGTAGGAATCATTTTTGCACACGTATATTTTTACTTGTTCAAACATGTCGGAATTCAATATTCTGATGTTTTTCAGCATGTTTATACTTGTATTGTAACTAAATTAGTCAGAACTAGTGTTGTGACAGTCCATATTTATTTAGTCTAGTCCAATCTTTGGACCAGTCCCTAAGACCGTAGGTCCTTCGGACTGTCAGTGCAAAAACTGGTTCAAAAATAAATGAATAAAGTAATTGACTTCAGCAAGCACTGAGGTTTATAAGTTTTCGGACTAATATTCATGACTGAACTGGACCAGACTGTAGTTTCAATTCGAAGTAAGGAGGAACACGCCACTAGTCAGAACCGACACAGCTATTTTTTTTTTTTTTTTTTGCATATTATATTGTAGGCAAATTTATGAAATAGCATTGCTTTATAAAGATTGGATTATTTTTGATACTATCACAGCAAAAAGAGAGGTTCTATATCTTTGTCTTTCAAATCTCAACATAATAATAAATAGCATGCAAAATACATTTGAACACTTACTATATGGACAATAAAAATTTCGCTAATTTACAGATAACACTTGACTTTACTCTCTGTGGACATTGATACATACCAATACTTTTATATCGGTTCCCATGTTTTGTTTGAAGTGTTAGATAAACAAGGGCCTTACTCCGAAATTGCATGACTTTTTTTGATAGATAAATAATTTTGTTTGTCTTTCCCAAAACAAAGTTTGGTTAAGTCATCGAAATAATAATATTTGTATGACAAATTTGAACAACATGATTTGGTTGCAATTCTAACTTATGATAGTACTGTTTTAAATGTGTCGGTATCCTGGTACCACTATAGCACTACTATATTGAATAACAATAGTGAAGTATTTTCACTAAAATAAAGGAAGTAAAAAATAATATATACGAGGTCGTTATATAAAATATAAAAATCAATAACATAGTCTCCTTATAATTTTACAAACTTCTTCCAGTGATACTCCAATCTCTGTAACTTGTCGAAATAGTACTTGCGGTTTATTTTCTGTAAAATAATTATTCAGGAAGGTTATTGCCTCCTCATTTGAAGAAAATCTTCGCATTCAAATGTATTTTTATTTCGGGTGTATAATGGTGTATCCAAGTTTCATCTACAGTAAATAATCGGCGCCACAACTCGGATTTATTGCGCCTTAAGAGCACCAACAGAGATATACTCATACGACTGCTACATAAATACTACAGGTCCAAAATATATGAAACTTTGATAAGTAAATGTCAACAGATGCTAGATAGATGATTTATTTTTATTAGTGACTTTTGCCATCTTCACAATGAGGTCAGCGGCTTTTTGGACCACCTTCAAGTATACATACATAAAGCCAAATATTTGAGTCAATTATGGGTTTCAATTCAAATTTTTGGGATAAGAAATTAGATTATTTTAAAAAATAATCAATAAAAAAAATGGGTTTTTATAAAAGTACAAAAATATATTCATTACATCAATACTGTAACAGTCAATCACGTGCAATTTTGGATTTGTCGATTGCGTTAAAGTAATGTTTATGTAATGGAATTCGTCGAGACCGAATGTCATGTTTGGATGGCCAAGGAGATCAATATTTATAAAAAAATATATATATTTAAATAAATGGATTATTTTTTACTAGACCTTTATAAAAAATATGTTACGCTAACATTTATTTTCATGCTATACTACAATTAAATATTTCTATGAAAATAATACTAAAAGCTGAAAATCGTTACAAAATTTGGTTATAATAGATTTTATATTAAAAGGTATTTTCTTCAACAAATTACTTCACATTTTTTTTTTTTTTGCATATTTAAATTCATAAAAAAAAATTGTAAAGTTTATTTAGTTTGAAATATTTCAAATTTTAAAAAGTAACGTACTATCTAATTTGATTTGTTTAAGCAAATATATGGCAATTTTCATTTTTTGTAATTTTCCTGGTACAATTTTCCATATATGTAAGAAATACATTGTCTAAACAAAGCCCAAACTTCAACTTGGACTAATATATCAGATCGAAATCGAATATCGATATTTACCACACATACAAAAATTCTGCATCGTATCACTATCGGATATTTTTATTTAGAAATTTTCGATCAGATGCAATCCGAAAAAAGAAGGGAATAGAAAAATAATTTGTTCGATTTTATAGACAGGGAATACTTATTACATAGAGTACTCTCAAACTTCAATGAATGCATCTCTTCTAACCCTCCGTTTGTTAACTGGGATACTTTAGTCACCAAGATATATTAAAATGCTTCTAATTGCTTTGAATCTACATTTTTTTACATTTTCTCTTAAACATTAAGTCTGATAATATGCAATTCTTTTTTTATCTTGATAATGCCTTGTTTAAAATTTATTGAATAATTTAATTAAAAATACAAAATTTAAATGTTGAAATTATTATAATTGTTATCAAGTAATTAAATATGATTTAAATCTAGGATTTCTTTTCTACGAACTTCACTAATAGAGAGTTAATAAAGTCCACCTCAAAATTTTCCTCACAGGTTAATTTGACACATTAGGTAAAAAAATATAAGAGTCCATACCTTAGAAGATGAATCTTTTGGCAAATGAAACTGACACATTCTGACAAAACAAAACAAATACTTTCAGGAATACGGGTAGATTGTAAAATAAAGGACCGGATCGGAAAATAACTTTTTAACAATATCGGATACAAACATTTTTTTAAATTTAAGTTAGTCAACTCATAACGAAACCTCGCCACGATTGAAAAAAAATACGCTTAGGGTGCTGGTCTTCATTAACTCTACAACAAACTTTCCCAACAATAACCAAGGGATATGAGGTTGTAAAAAACTCATTACCCTATACCAGATATTTTAATGATATACTCTTTAATTATTCAACTACTCCTGACCTAGTTTTTTATCTATTTATGGTTGGGTATACATTAGACTGTCCAGTTATAGGATAAACCCCGCCTCCTTGGCCAAGAACTTTTCCTGATGGAGATAATAAAATAACTTACTTTGGCAAAGTTTGACGCCTCTTAAACTATGTTTGTCATGGTACAAACCATTACCGTTTGGATGAAAATGTTATTGTTAGAAAAAAATTAGCCTTTTCAAGCCTGTTGTACTGTCCCAAATATAATTTTATCAAATATACATATCAAAATATAGTACTTATTAATGTGATAGTCTTTGAACCAAAATTAAGAAACTTTATACATATTTATTGATGTCTACGCCCTTAATTATTCGATTTACTTCAATTCAGCCTTAGAACCGGTCCAATCGGTCCTTGAAACTGGTCCTAAAGACTATTTAACAAATTTAGTAGAGTGACGTCATCTAGACCAAATATTATAAGATTTAGGAGTTATATACAAGTCTGAACTTGACAGGAGCGAGAATGAATTGGATGGTACAGCAGTCTTAACTGCTAAATAAAGATTGCTAATTATTATATATTTTTTATTGTTCAATTAGATAATTATTTTCACATTTATTTAATCAAAACTTTAACTTATTTTTAAGATCCTTTTTTTTTATGTTTTTGAAGTGAGGTGAATTCCCTTCCTCTTTTTTTGTGATTGTTTTATTTATATGTACTATCAATTTATTTAACGTTTCTGATACTGTTATTATCTAACACCGGGTTGAAAATGCACATAATTTGATCACCAAATATACATATATAAATTAAGGTTACACATTTATTAATAAGTTTGAGCATTTCTATGGGCTATGATATTAGTAAATATCCAAGCACACTTCATGTTTTATCAGGGATAATAAAGCATATCTTTTATAATGACTTATATATAAGCATTTATTTGCATTTGTAGTCAATAATACGTATGACTCACTATTTAATTAAATTATGGTTATCATTTATTCATTACGCATTAGGAATGTATATTTGACACATGTCATTTGCGGATTAGCAATTAACATTTTCTGTATTAACGTAATTTGCTGTAACTCTGACATGCTTCTTCCAAACTATGTAATATATAGTTCTATATATACTCAATAAAAAAAAAGAGAACAACAAAACCCCTCACTGAAATCGTAACATATAGATAACATAAAAAAAATGGACACCTTGATTTATTTGTTAATTACCTAGTTTCTATACTTCTATACTATATAAAGTAGCTTTGACAAAATAGTTATTCATTAAACCTTAAAATCCATTATAGTCCTTTTTTTTTAATTTGACTATTTGTCTTACTTCCCTATTGGTCTCAACCAACTATAATTCTGTGACCTTGTTTGTACTTATAGAAATTTAATGATTTAAGATTTTTTAAATACACATAATGATATTACATTTCACTTTTACTAGGACGTACCTGTATTATTTATTTTATTATGAATTATTTCAGAAATATGTTCCTTCTTCAACCATACTAAAACTATCTCAATAATTTTCTTCCTAATTTCTTCTTTTAAACTCGTATTATATATTCTTTCTCACTTTTTTTTGTTTGTACAATAATTCATTTCTTGGATTTTTTAATTTTGTTGGTGCATTTTAGAATCTACACAAAAAAAAAACTTTGAGACACATGGAATCGATCTTGTTTTATGAAAAAAAATTTACTGATTACCCTAAACTTTCCCTCCAGACCTCTAAAATCTGGTGTAAAGAGAATGAAATATAACTCTCAGTACGTAACTCAGAATTTATGAACAGCTTTTAAATAAAAGTCTCTTGGTACAGCGTATAACGCGCATGTACTTTGATGTTTCTCTGCTTTTTATTAGTCAACTCTTATTTTTTTATACCAAATGAGAAATATATTATAACTAAATTTACTTTTGTTGTTCATTTATGCCAAATAGGATACCTTATTTTAGCCATTTATAATTTTGGACTACAAAAACTGTCTATTAAACTCTTAAATATACCACCTTTAATTTATCATTCCATAATTTTTGTGGATTTGTAGTTATTTAAAGATATATTTATTTTCATATTATAAGAGTTAGATATTCTTCATTTATTATTAATATTCAAATCCTTTTTTATACAAATAATCAGTTGACTTTAAGGAATAACTATCCTGAATATTAATTATTGAATTAAAATCCAAATTGATGTTTGATTATAAGTAGAGACCTACACAGATATCAACCAAATCATTTCCATAATTTATTTCTCTTATTTTTTATTTCCCAAATTGTCCATCTTCTTGCTTAAAGCTTGATAATTAATAAAGTAGAAAATGCTTAGAGTGCAACAAATAAAGAAACTTTTAATTAATAAACTTGTTGAAATAGTGTGTGAACTTCATATCAATAAATTATCGCTATGTCACATAATAATTGAGCTCAATGGTCCAAAAATTGAGGTAATTTGTTTTCAGGTGTCCTAGATTATATGAATAATATATATCAACATTATTTTGCTTTTATTCATTATAAAAAGGGAGCCTTGGGAAATTATTTGTTATAACGTTCACGACTCGAATTTAATCATAAACTCAGAGAAAAAAGCACAAGTTTCCCCTTGTGTTAAATGTATGAAAGTTGTGTTGATGTTTTGTCTGATGATAAATATTATAATTATCACATTACAAAAATGATTTTCTTAGGAATGCAGATGATTTGATTAATAAACTTTCTTAAAATGAAACTCGTCATTGTTTCACATTCAATATGGCTCATATCGACAAGTCGTTTAGTACGACTCTACATCTCAAAGCATGGGTTGTCTGGACGTAAAACAAAAATATCGAGCATTATAGTTGAGTTTATTGTGAATTGTTACTTCCATATGTGGTTCGAAATTAAAGTAGATTTAAATACTTTAACCTTTTCAATTCATCCCTTATATCAAATACAATTAATTCAGAACATCAAAAAAAAGATACACTTTCAAAAAAAGTAAAAAGTATCGGCATGAAATTCGTGGAGAAAAGTGTCTGTCATGCTCACTTTTAAGATGTTCGACTATCTTTACTATCAAACTCTAAGAAAGAAGATAGACAATTAAGGATATAAAAAAATAAGAGACATAAGAGATGGAAGTGATTTGATTGATATCACTTTACGGCCATACTATTTACCTAACCAGATTAATTTTATCTCTTCAATGCTTCGTCTTCTCAAAATACCATGCCACACACAAAATTGAAATATAATACATTTAAAAAAACAAAAAGGATCAGCTATAGAATTATAGTAGACTCTCCCTTGACGAATTAATAATTAAAATATAACATAAATAAATGTGTACATGCATCAATGATTTCTCCACATTTTTGTGATCTCTCTCTGTCTCTGTCAGAAAATAATTGCTATCCCATTAAAAAATTATATCATAAAATTTGTTTGAAAAAGACATTAACATTTATATGAATTGATCCCTCGGGATCTATTTTTCCAGGGATTTATCCGGGTATAAGAGCTTCGAAACTTTATGGAGAAAAACTATTTTTTAGAACATCTTACATATATGTACGTATATTTAAAAGCTTTTTTTTTTAAATTTATGTACAATAAAAGGACCAAGATATTCCCTAGCAAATGTTAAAATTTATCTAATACGTTTTTAGCATTAATATACGTTTTTAGAAAATAAAAATATAAAAATTATTTACCTTTTATTGAAAGGAACATTTGTTTACCAGTTTGTGACCAACAAGTAGCTCAGATTAAAAAAGTTATTTTTATTAATCTGGCGTTGTAAAATAACCCAGTTCACTACTGGACGGTTAAGAGTTTGACTACAACAAAATTACATAACACTAGTTACCATAGATTTTAATAAAATTTCCTTTTAACTTTTACATTTCAGGTTGAGAGTAGATTAAAAAGATTGTCGTACATATGTCATGACTTGTTTGCTAATATTTTATCCTTATTTGAAAAATAGTCCACTCTAAAGAGATGCTCTGGAAGAGGCAACATCCACGATTAAAAAATTAATAGGAATAAAAAATATGTTTTGTTTTTTTAATATGAGGAGAATAAAATTGTCATATTTATCTACAAAAATCCCTTGCTTAACAATAAAAGGAGTCAAAAAATGTTTATAGCAGAAACGTGTAGGAACATGTTCTGGAAAGCGGAAGTGGCTTTTTGAAGTTAGTAATCGGAACATGATTTTTTATTTTCCAAAACTGTTGTAATTATTATTTAATACTTGAAATATAGGTTCTATGTATAGAGTAATAACCAATGCGCATAATCAAGAAAGACAAAGAGGAAAAATGAGGATTTGCTAAGTGTAACTATTTGTTTGACTCGGAGTTGAATTAAGGATTTACATCCGAGTAATTCCAGTGGATATGTTCTTGCTAAATATGGAGTGGTATTTTTTGTTTTGTCCTTCTTCTCATGGCTGCCTGCAGCTTTCTAATATAACGGTGTGACCACTAAGCTGTTCTCCTCCCAAACATGCTGTTAATTGTCATGGTTTCAAGGTTAATTTTCTATTTACTGTTTTAAATATCAGTTAGATTATTCAAAATTATATTTTTTTTATTGATAGGAATGTTGCTTCCTTCGTAGTAGTCTCTTTAGTCTATTGTATACAGTCTACAAAAATTAAAACAGGATGGGGAAAAAATGTAATTTCCAATCTTTTTTTTAACTATGTTTGTATATCTTGTTTACTATTAATCCCATCGGATCATACCATAAAGTGTTGTAAAGGTGTGAGTGGATACTACAAACGCTTTTATTATAGTAATACTTTTGGCAATTGCAGTCGTGAATTGTCATCCGTCGAGTATGGAGGTCTCATAGGAAGAAATTCTCCAACGTTTACATTTTGACTACCTCATACGGAAAAACGGGTCGAAAGTAAACCAAGAAATTTACAATGTATACTGAGCTGATACACTTTCAGTTTGTGTTACAGACCAGTGGTTCAAGTGATTTTTTTTTCTCAATTCTTCCCTCCACCATTAGAAGATGACAATCGAACGGAAGCAGCCATCATTTGTGAATAAGATACAACGAGACATCATAAAGACACTGCCTGGCCGCCACATCTTTAAAGACGTGCCAGAAACTCCAAAAGCTCGGATGGGAAGTTCATATGAATCCATCCTATAGTCCAGACCTGGCACCAATTGACCTCTTCATTTGTTTGGTCAAAGCGCCTGGGGATAAAAAAATATCTCAAAAGAGGCCTTCAAAAAATAGTTGTCTAAGTTTTTTTATGAATAAGGATAAGGTATTCTACGAAAAGGGCATTATTTAGTTGGATTCTCGTTTGCATCAATTCATCAAATGGAACAGAGCATATTTGGATTAAATCAAATTAATGGTACACTTCTTGAACAGCTTTGAAATACAGCGAAATATACCAGATTACTATTCCCCAACCTATTTATTTTGAACAATTTCCATTTTAAATGATAACAATTATTAATGGAAAAATTATTTAATTTTTCCACTGATGCTTACAGTATACATTCTTTTGCACATAATTAAAATGTCCATTTGAACGTTTGGTGGATAATTATCTCAGGGATATACTAGGATTTAAAGGAATAATATGATACACACATAAAATAACAAGGATATTAAAATATTTGGCTGAATAAACACAAGAATTACTTTTTTGAAATAGTGAAATATGTTTTTAAACAATTAAATTTCAATTATCTCTATAGATAAAGTAAATATGTATTGAAATCTGAAACAGCTACTATTAATTTTGTCAGTTTGCATATTTATATACACAAAATACTTAAATCGGTAAAATGGACGTAAAAGATTATATTTAAATATTTTAATTATATTTAAATAAATCTTAACAATAGTTACGAATTTATACTTTTTATTTTTCCAATAAAAAGATAATTTGAAATGTAAAAATTATAAAACAAAAAGAAAGTGCAGGTGTTTGAGAAAATATACTATACGGGGTATTTTATATTTTACTACTGAAATAGATATTGAATTATAAATAGGAAAAGAGTGTACTTTTTAAGAATTTAGTAAATAACAATACTGAGGATGTGAAATACAATTAGACAAGTCAAATTTGTTTAAAAACAATTATTATTTTCCTAATTAAATTAATCATCCTTTTAATTATAATAATTAATTTTTGAATCCAATTTGAATTGTTAGTTTTCATTTGAATAAAAACTATCTTGATGGATTTTTGTAAATATTATCACAAACTTAAGAAACATTTTTTTTGCAATGCAATTGAAAATTTTACTGTCTATTAGTGATATAAATTAATCAAAATGATGTTTTTCAGGAAATTCAACGTCTAGTATTATAGGAAATATTGGTTTTAGCTTTTGCTTCTAAAATATAATTAATGCAAATATTATTTTGGATTTTTCTGACATAGATAGTTTTTTCTAAAATGTACGTCTTTTGTTTTTCACACACTCGCTATAAAAAAATAAAGCACTGCAGTTACTTTTTTGTAAACTTTGATGTTTTGTAACTAATGTGTCCTGGAAAAGAATAATTATTCACTATATCAATATGCCATGCATTAAATTTCATCAATATATAAGTTCGTAGGTTATAAATAAACCTTATACCACTGATAAAAGATGTACGATAGAAGTAAAAAAAATTTCATGTTTTTGCAACATAGATATATATTTAAAGGCATTTCATTGTAAATTTGTATAAATTAAAATGTATTATTCAAATCTCAAATATTTTATAAGGCTAAACAATGAAAAATAAAATTAGAAGCTTAACTGAATGACAACATAAGTAAATATATTACACTATTACTCACATTAGAAGAGAAAGAAAATAATTTTAAGTTTTGAAGTCATACTGAAACTCCAAGGCACTTAATCTATCATTTAGTGTTAATGAACACTAACATTTTGATATTTAATGTTATTGGTAATTTGTTTAATGAATATTGGTGTAGAAATCCTAAATCTTCAAAGAGTAATATTTATGTATGTATAGTGACAAGTAATTTAGTAATTGAGAAAATGACTTCCAAGAAGGTGTACAGGGTATTATAATCTCAAATAACTTTAACAGGGTAGTTGAGATTTGTAGAGGTTCTGTGATATAAAGTTATGGCAAGCTACATGTGTCAGCTATCGATTTTATTCACATTTATTTAGTAGTTTGTCTTATAAACATGGAGCAAGTCCGGAGAATTTCCATTATCAAAGCTCGCCGATGACACTCCACACAAGAGATAAATAACTTCCTTCTTCAGATATCCTAAATCCACAATTTATTACATAATTAAGGACTTGATATATAGGAAAGAATGAGAAAGTAGCTTATTCAACAAAATCTGGTAACTTTCAGAAAAAAAGATTAATAACTAACTTTAAAGGGTAGATTGACACTCATCTGGACACGCCATCGCCAAAATGGCCGAGAACTCAAGGTTAGCAGAGGGACCATTAAAAATGCCATCAAAATTACCTTGGGTTACTTGTCCAGGGTCAAATCATCTGCAAACAAAGCAGAATAAGGCAGACAAACTAAGTAAAGGAAGTTTCAGATCAATCTAATCAAGAGCAAAGGTAATAACTTGCACTTATTTTCGACGAGAAAATCGTCACCATTGACACTAAGTATAACCATAGAAACGAACGATGGATCTGTCTGGACTTAGGTGAGGTTAAGACTTCGGTTAGGGTCCTGCCAGTTATCAGTAAGAAAGGAGATATCATGTCTCACCCCTTCTTCCCAACGGTGACAAAGAATGTGGTAATCCAACGGATGAATTAAATCACTCTTAGGCAGGCATAAAAATTCCAACAAGATCACTATTTGTTTTTTAAGGACAAGATTTCCAAGAGTGAGCAAAAATTGGCCAGGTTTTTTGCCCCCATCCTATTCTCCAGCTAACAGCCTGGACCTCAATCCTTATGACTTTTACCTTTGGTAAAAGGTGATGACGATTGCGTTCAATAATAATCATGGCTCAATGGAGACCTTGAAGACCTCTATCGTCAGGGCAGTCAATGACATGGATCAGTACGAGGAGATAGGGAAAGAGCTCAAGGGTCCAGATAGAAAACGAGAGTTTTCATTATAGTTCAAAATTTTACGTTTAATGTGGCTTTAAAATAAATATTTTTTGATTTCTTATACTCGTCTCATAATTCGCCATTAAAGTTAGTCCAGATCCACCTTGTCCACTAGGTGGATCGGTAGTGCATAAAAAAATAACTGCATTCGGGTTGTACAAATAAACAAAACTCATTTACTTGTATTGTGGCACGCTTGAAAATGCACTTTTTCACTTTGTCTAATAATACAATTCTACTCATCCGGTCTAAAAGAAAGCTAATCTATGTCAAAAGGATTGTTTTTGACATATTTCTTCATATTAATCTTATATATATAGTTCTACACCTTTACATAACTGCATATTTGCGTTATGTTGTTTGAATAGTAAATACCTGAAGCAATGTAGGTATGAACATATGTATATACATATTTTGAACAATAGCTCATTTTTATGAATAGACATATATTTGTGCATATTACAAGAATATTAATCTACATTAGGGTGATTTGTTTTTTTTTTTTTTTCGAATTTGGACTAGAGCTAGATCAGAAAAGTTGTTAAGTTGAATGTCAAAGAAGATGCGTACTATCCGCAAATTATAAAACTTTCTTAAATGTTTTCTTCTATTTTGCTGCAAAGGACAATTTTACAAATAAATTTTGCGAAAAGAAAATATAGATTATAAAAATGTCTATCAAAATTAGTTGATACAAAATAACATAAAATTTCTTCTTAATACATTTGTTCACAAAGTAAAGAGTTTTTGGTTTTTTCATAATTTGATCGATATGTGCGATCTAAAGAGAACCTCGTAGGACAATGAGATTTTGCATAGGTAATTTGCACATCATATAATAAATTGTCCGCCCTAGATGTAATCAAAATTCGACAAAAGTTTAAAATTAGGCCGCTCTAAATTATATACTTGATTGAAATACCTCTATAAAAAGACCCTATGGAAAGAAACAAAAGCATGTTACAGAAAAATCTTACCTCGTTCTTACACATTCAATCAAAAAATTTTGTTTGTAAAATGCGAAAAGAATAAAATTTAAGATTAATTTTGGAGTAGGACAACCAATAATTCTCCTAGTTGGACTACGGAGAAAAAAATTTCATTTTTTTCAGTATACAAAAATTTATTGAATTCCTTCTTGGGAGCCTTTTCAATTGTAACTGATTATAATAATTATAAATAAAAGAAATACATATTTGATAATTAAATATTTTTATTTTTTTACAGTAAACTATGACCCAGTAGTGGTTATAGTTTCCTCAAGATTTTCTATTGAACCTATCTCTCTTGGTGTTGAATTTCCAAATTTACTCTTCCTCTCTGCCCAATCTCATCATTTCTGTATTTGGAGTCACTTTTTTAATTATTTACTTTCATCATGTGGGCACCAGTGAAATTTAATCAGGTAGCTTCTTCCCCTTTTTAAAAACTATTTTATATATTTACAAAATGCTATTCCTAGCAACAACACGCGTAAAAAGATGTTCATACCACAATTTTATACTTACAAGCAAAGGTGAATTAAATATGTCATACAAACTTTTTCTAGTTGTTCATTTGAATAAGGTTTTTAATTTCAAAAGTTGCTATATCATAATTATTAAATTCTTTAGAAGGGACCATATATGTATGTATTAAGTTATAGGTAGTGGGTGTGCTCATGAAATAACAATGAGGGTTGGATCGAGAGTTATAAGTGAAGGTACTTGAAGAAATTAAAGTAGAATTGAGTCTTCACAGCCAACAAGTGCAATAATAATAATAATAATAAAGGGTGAGAAATTTTAAGTGTTTAAGTAATTCATAGAACCCACATGAATCCTGAGGAGTTAAAATTGACAATCTTTGTTGGTGTCAGATTAGATTTGAAGATTGACCCGGGTGTAAATCCAAACTATATCAAATTTCAAATTCTCAGGGTGTCTTTGATAATGTTAAGTTTTTTTTAAGCATACGAATGGATATTATTATTTTCAACAACGAGGATTATCACTTTCATATTCCTTTTTTTAATTTTACTATGTACATCCTGTGTATTTCTTGCTGGCCCATCTTTTTGGAATTGCTAATCTGAAGAGTTAATGAATGATCATGTGTGCTCATAACGACAGAGATTAGCCTGACAGATTTGTGCAGACTTTTAATTGTAAGTCCTTGTTAGACTCAGAGTAGAATTGATGATCGACATTGGAACCATTCTTGGTAATGCCCCTTTATATTTCCTTCTCCCCCCTCTTTCCTCGTCACAGGTGAGTGTAGCTGATCTAATGAAACGTCGTGACAGCTACTCTTCTCTCCGTCAAAACATTTTTCAAATTGTCAGGGTTACCAATTTCATTTTCAATTTCTTTCTTTTTTAACAAGCTCAAAATACACACGATTTTCATCATTACTTACTGGTATAATATTTTTTCTCACTGATAGGTCTGTCACCTATTTCTTATACTTTCATTCCGAAAAAGGGAAGAGATGAACATTAGGTTGTATCAAACGGCCATTTCTATATTGATTTTTTTACTAATTCTCTCATCAAAAGTATCAAAAAATCAAAAGTAGTCCTGGGTGGCCAACCAGCCATGAGTTTATATGTACTCATGGTCTTGACAAAAGAATCCTTAACTTTCAAAAATTCACCTTAAACAAAGTCATTTTTTTTATAAGCACTCCGTGGTAACATATACACTCCTCAAATCTGAGAGATTCCTTCGCAAAGATTTGAAAAAATCGTTAAAAAAACGTTCAATTTTAAACAATAGTTGGTTTAAAGTACTTTATTAGATATACAGGTTTAGGTAGCAAAATATGGACATTTAATAAATATTAGTTTTCTCAATGGATAGGCCGGTATCGTAATTAATTTTGATAATTTATTTTCTAACATTCTTTGTGCATAAACAAACTAAAATAAACATCTTGTCGTTATGAGTAAGCCAAAAGGGATAGCATCACAGATCTCTAACATGCGTAAGTTGAGGTGGCGAGGATTATATACATTCTAAAATATTCCATTAACCTAGTTTTTAAGGTGGGCAAGATTACCAATGATGAAGAATACCTTTTCACAAAAGTACAAAGTGGAGGGGACAATTTAAAGAAGGATCCTATTTTTCTTGTCCAGCTAGGAGGACCCTACCAAATTGTTGAAAACCCACACAAACAAATTCCCTGAGGCTGTTATGACCATAAGGAGGGCTATGAACGGTGTCTTGGGAACTCTTTACTCACACACGATGACCTACACCACCTTCTGAAATAGATAATGAAGGTTACTTAGCTCAAAGTCAATGTTTTGCTAGCCAACCCTTTACAAAAAATGTCTAAATTTCCAAAAGTTCAAAAAAAGTATATAATTCGTTAAATATATACTGTAGTTTTTGCCTATTTGTATGTTGTATGTTCTTTGGCATATCACAGACAAAAAATTCACTGATACCTACCAATATTTTATAAATAGGCATATTGTTAACTTAAATAAACAAAAACGAGCCAATTTTGATTACCATGCCCAGAGTGACTATTTTATTACTTTTTTTAGAGGAAAAATACCTATGTAACGAAATATTATAGAATAAGCAAGAAATCACTGTAAAATAAATTAAGTTAAAAAATTATAATTTAGTAGATACCATTTTTTTAGAGTGAAAATTGATTTATTCAGTCCACGATCGTATTTATAACAATATTGAAAATTCAAGCGAAAGTAATGATACATATTTATAATAAATTAGGAGTATGATTGCAGTATTTTAATAATTATTAAAAAACAATACTGCACATGTGTCTACATAAAAACAAAAATTAAACGGATTTTTTAAAGCGTGTTTTTTCTTTCTTGCAGACTCCTTGCTCGCTCTTTTTCTTTACTCCAATATATCATTTATTATAGATAGGCATTCATGTAAATCCGGTGAGTTTTAGCTGACCCGTTAATTTGTAATTGGTAGTATAAAGAAGGAATTTTGATTTTCATTAGCAGTTGTCATTATTATTTAATTCCTGAGTAGTAAACATCCTTTCCTAAAAAGATTCAATTATATTCAAAACCTGTTTGAACGTTCGTATGTGTTCATAAAAGACAGAACATAACCCTGAGGATTTGTTACAGATTTATAATTGTAAGTCCATGTTATACTCAGAGGAGAATGTGAGGTCGACATCGGAATAATTCTAGCAAATGTCCTTTTTTCCTTCCTCTCTTGTCACAACTGATTGTAGCTGATTTAATGAAACGTCATGAGTATTATTCTCTCTCTCCTTCAAATTGTTTGGGGTACCATGTTGATTTTCGGTTTCTTTTTTTTAATATGTTATTTCCGCACTGGATTTTCACCTTTGTACATAGGCATGGACATCGAGAGAGTGCCATTAAAATGTGGGAGCGAGGTATATGATTATATTGATTACGATTTTGGAGAATAGAATATCAGGTGTTGCTGGTATAGAAATGAGAATCTTTTATATTTCAAATTACACTAAAAGAGTGAATATAAAAACTATTTCAAATTCAGGAATATCTGATTAACTTTGTGAAAGTCAAAACAAAACTTCCCAATTTCTATGTTAAAGATTTATTAACAAATAATAATAAAAGTCGCTAATATGAAATGTCATACAATGAGTAGTCAAAAAAATTATGATTATCACTTTACCTGTAGCAGTAGATTAATTGTTAATTTCTAAGTTAAACTATTATAAAGTATATTTGTGATATTGAGTAAAAGTATTGTTAAAATAAAAAACACAACTGAAAAACCATCTAATTATAACGGCAGATATTTTCTCGTAATTTCAATAGTAGTTATACACAGACAGTAGAACAAACTAATAATGACAAACGATACAAAATTGTAGTTATTAACATTAAATATTACAAATGGATTCAACAAATTATCAGGAACAAACAATACGAAATTGAAGTTATTAATATTCAATATTAAAAACGGAATCAACATAATATTAGGCACAAATGTAAAATATAAAAATACAAAATATAATAAGACATTTTGATAAAGAAAAAAATATACTAATTATGAGTAGAAATGAAATCAGTCTTTGTCCTATCATACTCCAAATTCCATGTAGAATACTAATTCTTCGTCTTCTCAGTAATTTGTTAAGCTAAGAAAAGAAAAGTAAATTAATATTTTCAGTATTTAATACAACTTATATTTATCTTAAATAGATTACACTTCAACATGTTTGAATCATTGGAGTATACACAATTTTTAACATGAAGAAACTGATGTTAGACAAACTATTGGTGTGCCATTAGAAGCTGAGACAATTCATGCTGTTGTTCTTGACTATATTACTGTATTTATGAATAAATGTAATTTATTCTTAAAAAAGTTATTTGATAAATACTTACTCTTACGAATCTAATATTTCAATATTGCATTTTATAATAAGCATGTTTCTGACACTTTTTATTGATAAACGGGACCTTATTTTTGTATGAATGGCTCTCAACATGCTGAAAATCCACTCTAAGTCACAATTTACAATCAATGTGTTTCTGTAAATTGTCTCCACAGGATTTGCTAGGTCTCGCAAATCGTTGTACGCTGGATTTTCATATAAAAATGTATTTAGTTTTGTTTTTAATGGCTCTAGCTTGATATTGTCGCGTAAATGTTCGGCAAAAGTAAGCTAACAAGCAAAGGGAATGTTCCTTCTAACACAGTTATTGCCTCGGTAATTGTGTTAAGATTAATATTAATTATTGACAATTCTTCATAAATAAACTCATCATTTATAGTCTCCTTAGACTTTAACGACCGATGATGTATTTTCAATAAGGTTCTTTAAATATACCCTTATTTCTTCAAAGTTATTGAAATAGTAATCAATTGCTTTCAACCGAGTTCCCTAGCGTTTGTTGATAGGTACTGGAGGCAAGGGAATATGGTAAGAAGCAGTAAAGTTTTGTTTTCTTAGCCCGGGATTAAAAATATTTTTTTTTTTTTGGAAATGAGTTCGTTTGTCTTTGATAATTTATTGATGTAGAAGTTTAACTACGTTATCGAGTCCTTGAGCTATAAAAATAAAATTTTCCAATTGGGGATAGCTTCTTTTGAGGTCTTTGTCCGTTTTTTTACAGTAGGACGCTCCATTCGTGATGTAAAATTTAAATTCATTTTCATCTCAGTCCAAACCAATAGTTTGTTGAATACGATAAAATTTGCAACATCAACGGCATGAGCAACTTTTATGTCTAACAAGTTGATTAGATAAGGACGACCGAAGAAACGGCCATCCAAAGGATCAATAAACATAGTTGCCCTTGATCCTTCCCGGTTGTCATTAGTCTCATCGACAGACATGAAAGTATCTTTATGCCCAACTTTCCCTTGAATTTTTGAGATCAAATCCTTGCTGACAAACTCCATTAATATATTTAAAGTCATTCTAACAGGGAGGGTTCTATCAGTTAATTTCTTCATAAATTTTGAGAAATTGGCTTCTCCACGGTGAAAAAAGGTATATTACAGGAAACTAGCATCTTTTAGAGGTCGGTGTTCAAGTTGTTAGAATCTGCAGGAGTCAAATGACCTTCGTTTGCATTCAGGTTCTTGAAGTGGAACGAGGAAATTAAGTGTCGTTTGACTCTGGATGGGGGCTGTAATAAAATTTACTTCAGTACATTAGACAAAAATATTTTGATGTCGTACCATAAGTAGCTTTAAAATTCATGGCCTCCATTAGTTTGAATCCAGGGGTAGGGAGATTTTTTTTTTTTTTTTTTGCATTTCACTAAGGGTATTGTGACAAACTCAAAGGTAAATGGCAAACAATAGATTCATCGTTAGAGAAGATCTGAGCACAACTATTATTCGAGAAAGAATGAATAAATAAGAAAAAAAGGAAAATTTAACAACTGTTTTCCTTTTCTAATCTCAAAACAGTATTTTATTTGACCAAACACGGCCATCCTTCAGTATACATATGCTAAATATTTGACGTAGTATCAATCAACTCGCTATTGACGTCATGACGAAGGAATCCTTGTCATTTATTTAATTCAATAGTAATAAGGAAGAGCCATCTCGAATATCTCTAATTTAGAGAATTCCCTGATCAGTCAGTAGGCTTTATATGAACTCAGCAAGAGCCTTTCTCTATAAATGTCATTTTTATTTAAAAATCAAAAATTTCCAGTATATTTGGTGTCATTATTTGAATGTTTTTATTTAAAATAGAGTTATTTTTTTAATCCAATTCAATTTCCTCCCATTGTATTAGATGGTTCTCTCATAAATATCTTAGGGTTTTATCGTTTTTCAATATTGAAGGATAACTGTTTATTTTTTTATTCGATATGAGTAAATATTATTAATAAAATTACATTACAATGGTTTTGTGGGGAATAAAATATATATACAGTAGAGAAAAAGAGTATTTGATCACTTCCCAATGTTAAAAGATTACCCAACATCAAAGAAAAGAAGAGTAGCTAATTTTATTGGTACGTTATTTTTAACAACGAGATACATTATATTACCAAAAAAAGTGTTTGTAGGGGAAAAATACTGACTTTAACAACAGTAATACTTTTTTAACTGTCTTGCAGGCAGGTGTATTGTTGCTAAGGGGAAAGGACATATAAGTGTTAGACAGATTTTGCCAGTGCTTGGGAAATTTTGGACCATAGCCTCCTTACCTCATAGCAGGGAATTAAAAATGGGTCGTATAATGAGTCGTCCAGTACGACAAATAACTCAAAATAAACGGTTAAAGCAACAAATGAGGTGCTCAAGAAGAAACATATTAATATTATGAAGTGGTGTAGCTAGTCTATCAACTATCTACTAACAAATAAAATCTTTATCATTGGAAGACTTACAAAATCGGCAAGGGATGAAATACTTATTTCATCAAATGTAAAACTATTGTTATACTATGGTTTTAAAATACAGTATTAATTAATTTATCAAATATTAAGAAAATTAATTTATTTTATTTTCTAAAAGTAGATCAACATTTTATGAAAAAATAAAATTAATTATTATCAAATATATGTCATAATGTCACTTTAAGTATTAATATATTACAAGTACTGGGTGGTCCATTAGAATCTGAAGACTTACTAATTCAATAAAAAAATCACGTTTGAGTGATTGAAATTAATTAATATTTCGATATATTAAAACATAAAAATGAGTTACAAAACAAGACAAACCTGAGCTCTATAGGCTACGTACAAGTCGAAAAATGACACTTTAAAGCGATTGACAAATTTCCATTCGCACACTCCATGCAGTTGGACAATTCTAGAACCCCTTCTACGCGGGTTAGGAACTCCTGTCATAAAGGACAAACTGGATCCCGAGGAGTTAAAAAAAGCACCCTACACCATCCCTTCAAGTACATGTGGGCCCATGCATGTGTTTTTGGGAGGGATTACACACCAGACTGTCCAGAGAGTTATCAAAAAAGTGGGAGGAAACGGTCTTGTAGAGTAGAAATCCCACTTTTGACACCAACAATTAAAGAAATCCATCTCCTCGGCCATTAAGAAAGCTCAGCCCCATATCTATTAATAGTATTTATTTTGTTAAAATTATATGGTTAATTAATAAATTATATCTTGTTGAAGTTTGAAATTTAATGTGTCCAGATTTTAATGGATCACTCGGTACATGAACATTAGTAACAGTATTAAAAATTATATGCTGGTCAGCCCCATATATATATATATATAAATTTAGAGTTCTATTGCAAAATATTAAAAATATTTTTTTTTTTTCTAGATATGACCACCAATGTAGACGAAAGTAGCAACATATCTATTCCTTTGGAAGAAATGAATGATACCAATTTGCAGGGTTGTAGTAACGAACAACAACTCATCAAATTTTTGGGTGTTCAACTGATTTTTTCATTTTTTTATCTCATCATATTCGTACTTGGGATATCTGGAAATCTCCTTGTGGTCATTGCGATTCTTCGAAAAAGAGCAATGCGAGATATAGTTACAAACTTATTCATTTTGAATCTTGCAATATCGGATATTGTTATGTGTCTCTTTGCCGTGCCATTTACTCCATTGCAGACATTTACTGGGGTTTGGTATTTTGGAGAAGCTCTTTGCATCCTATTTCCCTTCTCTCAAGGTGTATCAGTGTATATATCAACGTTGACACTGACCATTATTGCGGTGGATCGTTTTGTTGTCATCATATATCCTTTTCGAGCTCGTATGAGAGTCAAAACTTGTATTTGTCTCATCCTTATTATTGATATCCTTGCTGGAATATTTACTGCTCCCTATGCTGTTCACATCTCAATTGTTACCTACGGCTCACTGGATAGATGTCAAGAAAATTGGGATGGTATGAAACGGGCGCTCTATGGTGCCTTTACCAACATAACCCAATTTGTATTACCCTTTATATCCATCATACTTTGCTACACAGCCATCATAAGACGACTTTCTCATCGAACCGCAAATCGGCCAGGACTTCGTTCTGCTCAAAAAGAGGAACAGGAGCGAGCTAGAAATCTTCGAACCAACAGAATGTTGATATCTATGGTGATAGTATTTGGGACCTGTTGGTTACCCCTTAATACAATAAATTTCATTGGAGACCTAAACTATGATCTTTATTGTTGGGGATATCATCATTTCTCTTTCTTCATATGTCATGTCATGGCCATGAGCTCCACCGTTTATAATCCTTTCCTTTACGGATGGTATAATGAGTCCTTTCAAAAGGAATTTGTTAAAATCCTTCCAATACTTAAGGGAATCTGTCCGAATGAAAATCATGACGATCCAAAAAGAATTATGGAAATACAAAAAAGAGTGGTAACAACAGTTTTCATTGATCAGAAACAAATTCATGTAAATGGAAGTCAGAGGAATGAAATACCCAAAAATGAAGAAAATGCTGAATTAGTGCATCATGAAACTGATGGCTTATAAGAAGTTTGTGTTTTTTTAAACATTTATGTATACCAGATCGAAAAGTTCTGGGAAAGTTCATGGTAAACCGTTTCATTATTGTTTTTTTTTTTGTTTTTTTGACTTAATGTAAACCGATACTTGGGCAAAACTAATATGAGATACATTTCCAAACATTTACATTTGACTTATATATAGAATATAAGTATATTCAAGTGGTTGTTATGTTACATATAAAAATATTGGATGATAATGCCCATTAATTATTAAAAAGATCATTTTAATGTCAAAGAACGAATAACTTTTTGTATTAAAATAAAATAACAAAAACATATTAACCTAAATAATAATATAAGCTTTTTCACTTTCAAAAACGGCTATAAAAAGCTCAGATCTTATTTTAAACATCATGAACTAAAAAAGAACTTACTATACGCAGTAAAACAGTAGAATAATTTCCGTTTTTCTATGACAAATAATTGTTTTAGGAGAAATATTATGATTATTTACTTGTCTAAATTTTAAAGTGTGTGTGTTTTTTTTTTTTGTTAAATTGAATAAACTGTTAAATGATTAAATTAAATTTGAGGAGATTGTACTTTTTCTAAAATTAAATATTTCTGATAAAACTGAGTATTTATTTTTATTTAAAAAAAAAATAAAAGTTTTTGGGACTATGTCGCCCAATATTTCAGGATTTTTTTTTTGTAAAAACCATGAAATAAGGATACATAACAGTTGATTCAGAATAGTGTAAAAAAACATTTTTGTTTAACGGAAAATATATTATTCAGTATCTTTAAACAGAAAATTCAAATAAATTAATGTAACGAGTCCTTAATTAAAAACTTAATAAGATATTGGAATTCAACTTAGCCTTTCAAAAAAAGTAAAAAGTTTTTTCCTATTATTCGTGAAAATTTTTAGAACTATATCGAGGATTCTTGTTACAAATGAAGAAATTTTGTTCCTGCTTATCAAGTCTAAATTTGTTATGTGTTTAAGCTAATATATAATTGAATGCATAATTGTTTTATTTTTTAGATGTACTCATAAATTTGTTATGAATTATAATCGCAATTACATGTCGAAAAATACTTCATTTTATATATATATAATTTTAACTATATTATATTATAACATAGTTCCAAATATTGGTTTTTTTTTCAAACAAAACATATGTTATTAAATTAAATTAAATGTTGTACGCATGTAAATTAATTATAAAGAATAAAAAATACGTATATTTATTTTTAACTTAAGAAATTGCATTTATTTTTTTAAGCGGAAATTGTTTAAAGCCAATTGTTTGAGGTAAAAGAAAAAAATAGTTTTCTTGTATTTAAAAGAAATAGTTTTCTTTTAATACTTTACATACTGTGTTTTTCAACTCAAATTTGTAAAGGAATCAATTATCTTTTTTTTATTAAAAGTTATATTATTCCAGTTATTACTTAATTAAAATGTATTAAGTATGAAACAAGAAATAAGCCTAGGAATGATAAATTATATATTTATTACCAATGCTGTTTCTATCCCCTTTTTATGTGGCTTGAATTCCCAAAAAGCTTCTACTGCACCCCCCCGGAAAAATAAATTATATATATCATATCATACTGATATTTATACAATATATTATAAATATATGTATGTTTCTAGTGTTATTACACATTGAATCGAAAACAGTCAAATAGATCAGTTTAAAAATAAGAAAGTAGATTTTTAAAATAGCTAAAAATGTACCTAAAATATTTTTTTTTTTTTTTTGGGGGGGGGGATCCGATGTTATTAAGAGACTGTAATTTGACGGTAATAAACCTCATTTGATGGAAATAAGTAGCTCATTGGACAGTAAACACAGGATAAATTATTCTCTCGAACTCAATGTGCCTAGGTTCGATACTCAGATGACCGGGTTTCATAGATAGGGAAATATACGTATTGCAAATGAACTTCAAATACGATTCCTAGGTCTGGGGGAGCAATTGTAACACTGTTAAGTTCAATAATTATTAATCAAAGTAATCAGTGGTCAGTTTCCATTTGAACCATGAAAGGAATTTAAAAAATTGATAATTTTAAATGTAATCATATAAATGACAATTTGATTACAGTAGGATTTCATTATTTTTTTATTAAAAAAACTCAAGCTTTTAAAAATAAATGCTCTGAGGTTGTCTTTTTCCCTGTGCTTTACACTTTGCTCAAATTGTTTTTTCTTAACATAAACTCTCTGTCAACTCGTTCTTGAACGACAGAAATATTATATTATTTAAAAGCACTCCCTTTTCCAGACACACTACGTTTAGTTAATGCAAGACTAGGAGGTCATCCCACATTGGAATTTTTGATATCAGATTCTCACACATCTTTCTCAGCTAAAATGACAAGGAAACATCCTTTCCAAGGGGTTTTGCTTGTTCTGAAAAAAAAAAAAACATTGAACCTGAAGCTTCTATCATTGGATGATGCAAAAAAATTTTGTAGTATTTGAATTAGAACCAACTGGAATAAGAGTAACTGTCTTCATAATTTATGGCCCAAATAAGGAGAGAGAGATTTCTTTTCTGATGTTATTTTACATGTCAAAACAAACCCAGAAAAAATAATAGTCATGCCCTATCGTATACTCTGAGTGATACGATGGATCGAGGAATCCGAAGAACATAGATAATTTAGAAGAAAATATAATCTAATCGACCTCAGTCTTCAGAGGGATCAAATCCAAGGTTCACTTTTACTAGCTTTACAAAGAATAAAAAAATAATTAGGAATAGATTCGATTGCATCCTTGTCTCATCTATAATACTAAAAAAATTTACGAAATTATGACTTTACAACCCTATTTCTCGGACCATTCACCTATTTTCGCATCTATCACAACAAGGTCTAGAAAGAAGAAATCTTTCTGAAAATTTAATGTATCACTTCTAGATTTGATCCATACAACTAAGAAGATTGAAAAGGTGATATCAGTCTTTTCAGATAATCCTTAAGTTGAAATCTACTCACAATGCTACACGTTAGAAAATATTGAAAAAGGGAGCAAAGGAATCCTAATTCGCGCTGGCTGGAATGGAGAAAAGGAAAAAAAGAATACTTATGGAAAGATTAAAAAGGATTACAATACTTGATTGATAAATCAATTGACATTGATGAATGACTTGAAGAGCTTCCGAATTACAAAAATATGGGTGCAGGAATAAAAAGAAAATCTAAACTTGCGGATCAAAATGTCAAAAAAAATGCTCCTTTAAATATCTTATAATAGTCAACAAGCTCAAGAAAGCCCACTAGCTTAAAAATGCAAGATGGATCAGATGATCCAAATGACATAAAAAAAGAAGCAACTAGATTTTTCACGGAAAAATATAATTTCAAATAGTGTAAAATTGAGAAAATTTGCAATTTTTGTCAGAAGTGCCAATCATTGGTCCAGGTATGGAATAATCAAAACCTAGTTCCTCTGAATTCTACAAACAATGATCGGGAAAACTTTCGAGGAATTCATAACAATATTACAGAAAAACAAACAATCTACTATATCAAGTCTTAAAAAAGATTTTAAGTCTATTGGCACCTCTGGTTTGTCTTTTAAACTTTATAATATGTTTGGGAGGAACTGGCGTCTATACTAAAAGCAGTATATAAGTAAACAAAAGTTCCAAATTTTTTGGGGAAGAGCGTTGTCATTCTTATCTAGAAACAAGGAAAGGATATCCACTAAATAGGTAACTTCAAGCCCATTACAGTTTTAAAAACATCATACAAAATACTGCTTCGAATATTGAATGACAGAATTGAGAAATTCCTCCCCCCTATTTTCAGTGAGGATCAGAAAGGTTTTATCAAGGGCCGTTTGGCAAAAGATATCCCCCGATCAATTCAGGATAAGATCGACTAAATCCAAAACAGTGCAGAAGAATACACAATTTCGCTCATCGACTTTCAAAGTGCATTTGACACAGTTTCTAATAGATATATCATTGAACAATGTGCAAAATACAAGTTTCCTCCCAAGTTCGTCAACACGATATAAACAATCTTTCGGCAATCATACTGTTCTTTTGACTTGCCAGGCAAAAAACAACATTACAAAATTTAACGTGGATGTCCAACAGTATTTCTTATTTCAATTAATGGTCGAAAAGAGAAAATATCTTTCCTGAAATAATAAAAGGAATCAGTTCAGATATTATAGGAAAAATAAAGGTCAGCTATATGCAAACGAATTGATAACCTTTCTCACAGGTACCCCCACCGAAATGAAGGACTCAATTGACGCCATAATAGAAGTAGTAACTAATTTCAAAAACAATTAATTAAAAAAAATCAAAGCTCTTACATCGTTGAATCCATATATTAAAAAGAATTTTCTGAATTTTCAACTAATAAAAAAGGTAAAATTATTGGGGATGACTGATAATATTAATTTCTTGTTCAAACAGAATGAAAAAAGCTTCCTAACACCATTGATAAACTCATCCAAATTCTTCATAAACTTTATCATAATAGAATAGATGAAATTACACTGTGGAAATTTTACATACATCCTAAAGTTATCTATTTATTGAAATACAAGACATTTTCGATACAAACCTGTGAAACTATAAAGTGAATTAAAAAACAATTCATTTGTGATGATATCAAACCTTACACATCTGAAATCAGACAAAACTCTTCTATTGATGATTGGGGTATGTGGGGACCCCTGTAGTGGTAGTTTGGACGTCGTTGAACCTGACGTAGATGAAATAATTGCACTTGAGTGAAGACTTTTCGGCCAATAGAATAAGGAGCTGGTTTAAGTCGCGAACAAATCACTCATTGTTTGATAGAAATTTATGGGTCCAGGTGAAGTCATGGTGGTTTTGAAAAGACTAAGTAGTTATTGGGCTGCTATGAGTAGATCCTAAAACTCAATTTTGTACCAAATTTTACCACTCCTTGGGCTTGATGAACCTATTAATAGCAATAGTTTAGATGAGTTTTTTAAATCAAGTGTGCTTAAATTGGTACGAGAAATAGAATGGCAAGACGTAAAACCAGATAGGCTAATTTTCTGACACTCAAAAGAATCCAAATGAAGTCAAACTCATCTTTAGGGATAAAATTCTTACCCTTTACTGCCTCAATGATTGGACTGGAATAGTGAGATAAAAAAGTCGATGAGAACTCCAAATAAAAATCTCAAATTTAACCGATAAGCTTATTATGGCGCCACAATGCCAAAAATATAGAAAAAGTTATTTATCAAAAAAAATTAGTGGACCTGGGGCTTGTATTTGATGAGTTTGCTCCAAAAATGATTTTTGCGGGATCAGAAGATCTAATAACAAAATACGAAGTCGACTTCATTATGTTCTGTCGTCAAGTAGATTGGCAAAATCTTTTGGCTGAGCTTATGGTGTTACCTCCGTACATTTCAGACCAATGTCCAGTTTTTGTAGCATTCAATAATACATCAAAGCCTCGAAGATCCTTCTGAAAACTTAATGATTCTCTCCTAGAAGCGGAAGGAACCTGTAACAAGATATCTGAAATCAATAAAGGAACAAAGTGTTATTAGATATTGGTAACATCTCGTCATGGGATTACCTAAGTAGTATCGAAAATTCAGCAAAAAATATTAATTCATAAAAGTAAAGAGACTACCTTAGTAACAAAAAAAAACCACTGAAGGAGTCATGAATAAGGGATGATAACCACGAATATAAAATTGTATAAGATTACAGAATATAATAACATGGGAGCACTGATAACAATTAGGAATAAAATTGTGGAGTTGAATATTAAAGGGAAATCTATCTTCAATTATCTGGGAAAAACACTTCCCGGAGGAAAAAATACTTCCTTAAAACATGTCTCAGGTGAAATATCGGAGGATTCCGAGAAAATATCCGAAGAAGCATGCAGATTTTATTTAGATTATATAGTTGCTCTGTCTGTAAGTCGAACAGAATATGTGACTTCTGATTGAACTGGAGGTTGTCTTAAGAACCAAAAAAATGAAAACCCTTGTTATTTTAAAATTGGGATCCTAAAAGAACTGAAAAAAATGATCAAAATTATTTAAATTGTGATATATTTTTAGAAATAGACTCAACCATCACTGAAAAAAAAAACTGAAGTTCATTCAAGATTATGACAAAAAATTTAAAACCCTTGGACCGTCAGGGTTCTTATTTGAATTTTTCCAAAGGTTTAAAAATTTACTTTCTCCAATCCTCGAAGAAGTGTTTAAGGGTATATTCAAGAAGGTTTTGTTCCTGACTTTATGAGCCCTGGATCCTTAACTTTAGTTCTAAATAAGAACTACTGAAACTATGACATTAAAAATAACGGACCCATTTCCCTTTTGAATACTTCATATAAATACTCACCATGAATATTGAATCGACAACTTCCTCAATTATCCCATACGTTTTATCATCAGATCAGTAGGTATGGCCAGGGAGTCCGTATCATCGTAGAGGGGAAATTTAAGATGAATACGGGGCGGATGTGCCCTTACAGGACTGGATGATCGGACCCTCAAGTTAAATTACTGTGCATTTTAAAATTGACATTTTAATAACACTTCTTTTGAAAATAGTCTACGCTGTCTGATGTAAAGGCGGAGGCCTTCCTCTAGGTTCGAAACTTTCATTCAGTGGAGCATAACTTATTCAGGAGGTTTGACAAAAAGGGGCAAATATATTGTTAGTAATAGTTTTTTCTTTTTTAATAACACCCACGATATAATATAAGGAACACTGAAATTAATATGGAACGATCACTTTTTTTTTACAAAAGTACAAAGACGAAGTGAATCATGTATTTTTGAAATATTCATTCCAAATGATAATTTAGTTTTTAGTGTACTTAAGAGACTTGGTGGTTAATGTTAATAACGTATTTTTGTTTTTAACAGTTGTTAATTATTATATATCTACTTTTATTTGGTAATTATAAATCTTTACAATAATATACATACAGTGTGTTATTTTAAGGACCTAACCTATACATGAAATATATGATTTATCTTTCACACACATATATTTATATATATAACTATATGTGTTACTTTTTATCAGGAATTATTTGATGAATTTATAAACAATTTCATTGATTGAGAATTATTTGCTGTTGTACAGGTTTCAGGACTGGTTATCCATGGGGGAAAAAATCATCAAAATCATAATAAAAAGAAAGAAATTGTTGAAGAAGAACATTATCTTCTTAAGTTTTCAAACGATCTTGAACTTATTAAAGTATGGTACAATTCCACCAGAAGAAAAAACTAGGATCCAAATCAATATTCAATAGTTTGTAGCTTTCCTAATTTATTATTCATGAAAGAACAAATACAAATTCAACTCAGCAAAAAATATATATTCCTATCACAGGATATAGATTAAAATCTGTTGCTGTTCAAACAATACTTCCGGATATTCCAAAAAAGTCGAAGAAACATCCTTTTCCTGATACATATCTTCAAAAAAAAATTATAACAACTTTACTACCAAACGAATATTTTCATGTCCATTATTTGAAAATGAAGATATAATTTTTGAAGCTGAATTGGGTATGTGAGCCAAATCTACTACATAAAGCTCGGCCAGGTATTGAAATGAGCTCACAAAATTAATGATAAAGTAATGGCTCCTCAACCAATCGAAAAGTGCAACGTTGATTTTTCTGTAAGGTTTTTCCACGAGTCCACTCTGAATGCACTTCACTATTATATATCGAAAGATTATCCATTCAGAAGCTTCAAAGAAACATTACAATTTATAGATATTCTTAAGCGTTTTTGGAGTTGCATAAATCCGAACTCTAATACTATATATGTCCAGAAGAGAGATAATTCATTAAAACTAATTTCTGTAAATGATCTGGAAAAAATTGATTTCTTGACTAAGTTTGCAGAATGGATAAAATATGGGAACACTCTCAAAGAGACATAGAGGTGGTTTATCTTCCGAAACATTTCATGCCACCTATTGAACATGCATAAAATAGCGCATTTAGTCATAAATTAACTAGATAAAAAATAATTTAGGTTTTTTTTTCTTCGTAAAACTAATTCAAAACTTACAGAACGGTATTTTGGGTGGTATAGACAACTGACTGGTGGAAATTACTATATCTGTTGTGAACAGTTTTTGAGGTTGGGAAAAAAATCGTGTAAGCCTACTTTTAAAGTCCATATTATCAATTGCATCAATTTTAGTCGATACAAAAGAGTATAATTAATTTCTACATTTATCAGCCTTATATCTTCCGATTTTGCAATGGAATTAGATTCACTTAAAGGTCTAGAGCCGCTCATTTTTTTTTTTTTTGTGTGTGTGTGTGTGTGGCTATATTACACATTCTATTTTAAAAATGTTAAATCAGGAGTGCTGCGCCAAGTTCTTATCTTCGGAAGGCGATATTACTTTCTCAATGGATGATTTGGGAAAATATCAAAAATTAGACTCTTTTGTTAATGAATTAACAAAAGTAGTCTAAAAAACCGTGATGTAATCTATTTTCTTAAAAGACATCTCTATGAATTATTACAACATATTTTTTCAAATAAAGAAAGGCAAAATATTATTTTATCTATGGCTACTCCAAAAAGTGTTTTTGTAAAAGGTGCACGAGGATTTTTACTTCTAATCTAACTACAGCATGGTTTGAAAAATCTTCATGCAGTAATAATCATCTTCTCAGCAACACTTTCTTTGATCAAATTGCATAAAAAAATGTTTAATTTATCTGCAAACAATCATCTTTATGTAAATAACAAAAGTGCTCCCAAAAATTATTTCAATAGTAAAAAAAGTTCAAAGCTGATATCAGATAAAATAGTGAATTAGCTCCTTTTTGTCTTCAATTTCATTTGTATATTCTACTCATTATATTTGTATCATTATAAAGTTAAGTTAAATTCAATTATGTGTTAAGTTTTTAATAACAAATTAGTAGTTTAAAAAAGGTAAGTAATAGCTCATTCCATTTACACTCTAGTAAAAAAAAAGTGCATGACAAAAGAAGATAACGTTTCAAGTTCATTTCAGTGTTCCCTGCATAAAAAACCATGGTTAAAAAATAAGATAAATTTCAATATATTGGAACATAGTTTTAAAATCAACACAACCTCTTCTTTTTTTTATGTATCGATGTTAAATGCACAAATTACACTATTTTATTATTTTTTATGTAGTTTCTATTCATTTTAACTAACTTTAATGATTTTGTTGTTGGTAATAATTATTATAATATTTGTTACATTGTCTATATTAATTTTACCATTGATATTGGATTACAATAAATGACGATTATAAATCAATAAAAAAACAACTAGTTTCTATCTTCTCTTTTCATGTGTCTCTGCCTCTTTCCTCTTTTCTTCTGGTTCTTATTACATCCCTCCTTCAGTTTCCTTTTCTGTTACCTTCATTTTTTGTATCATATTACTTTAAATGAATTAACAGTCAATAAACAGGTTGAATGTAGTACATAATCAATTCGAGAAAACACTTGATATGCGAAGAAGTTAAGAAAGCTATAAAAAAAGTGCTAAACTCAACAAAGCCCCAAGACCCAATTTTTATACGTTTTAATTTTACTTCGACCTTCTAACACCCGTATTTCTCTCTTTTATAAAAAGTAATGCACGTTGGATTTTTTCCAGAATTTGCATCTGATGGAGATATTGTCCTTATTCCTAAAGTAAATAAACACTCTGGATATCTGAGCAACTACCGTCTGTTAACGATATAAAAATTGTATTTATAAGAATTTATCGTGTGTCTTATCTAACAGAATAAAGTGCATAAAGTCCATTTTTCTCAGTATGGCTTTCTAAAAAACAATAACATGGATAACATACCCTTCAGCTTGTAAACTTTCCTAGAATCAAGGCAGGATATTTCCCTGATGACTATAGATTTTGCTAAAGCTTTTGATACATTATCCCATGAATACATAATCCGTGCATTGTTTAGGAAAGGCTTCGGGAATACGAATGGTAGAGATAACACAACAAAAGAGGGGTTAGACAAGGAGACCCAGTGTATGCAATCTTATTCATCATTGGTGTCGATCAAGTTCTCCAGAGTATTTGGAAGCATGGTTAAATAATTGGTTTCTCATCTACTATGGGTCATCCATATTGCATTTGTTATGCTGATGACCTAACTCTTATTCTTTGTGGGGCAAACCTTTAGAAACTGTAAGATCTATCAAGAAGAACATGGTGATACTTAAAGAGTTTTCGTATATATATGGGGATCAACACAGATAAAACAGAAATAATGAGTCCTTACTGCAGCCTTATCGGAAGGGGTTGCCCAAGTTTCCGAATATCAAGTAACATTAAACTTCTTGGATTCTGTATTAGAGTTGGTAGTATTCGTCTGAATTACAAGGAGATTAACATCAAAATCAAATTGTGATTTATTATTTCCTCAGACTCAACTTCAATATTTGGGACAGAATCAAAGTGTATGTAATCCCAACAATAATCCATCTATTAAAAGTCACGCGATATCAAAGCAAAATAAGTGATTCTGTATTTCAAATACAACAATACTTCTCTCCGTTATGTATGTCTCGGAGATGTGGAAGATAATAAATTTATACTGGATAAGGAAAATATGGGTTAGCGATGAGTTTTGGAGTGAAACGCTAAAGGATTTTTACAGAAAAATAACATACTTTTCATAAAGAATCCTTATGATAGTTACCAAAAAGTTCTTGAAAAACTAGGAATATACTCTGAGCGTATGCAGGGTGTTAGTGAAGGCGCAAGAGGAACCATTGAAAAACGAGAGTTATCTCATGGTTGAGAACGCCCTGTTAAAGAAACTGTCTGAAAGGTCAATGCTGATATTATGGGGGATTTTATATCATCAGCTAACTTGATGGACAGAATGGCAGGTCAAGCCTTCAAAGCCATATATAGAATCTCCAAATTAGTTTAAAGGTATTTGCTTCCATTTCGAATGAGGGCCTGTGTGCTATCAACTGCGGATATGAGAAAATGTGGAAAGAAACCAACAATGCAACAATTTCAAATTTATTTGCAGAGGAGAAACATAAAAAAAACAGAAAAACAATTACTTAGGAGCACCTGAGAAGTGGTTCAAATACCGGAGCCAAATTTTTAAAGACCAAAGACGTTTGTGCTCTTTTTGTAACACAGATAACGAAACAACGGACCACCTCTTCTGGGACTGTGTCATATTAAAGGACATGTACCAACTGGTCTCACAGCGTCGTTAGAGAATTTTAAGGCGAAGCCTAATCAGGAAGACTTTTTATCACATTTTAGAGGCAAGGAAGAAGAGAAAGTAAATAGCATAATAGCACAAACCCTAGAAATTATCTATACTAAAAGGATCACAAAAGATACAAAACTTTGATTTGTAATTCCTACGATAAAATTGGCAATCAAAGTTCTTACATCAAATAAATAACTGTTTTAAATTCTTATTTAAATGTCACTTTGTATTTTCCTTTTAATCTGTCTTTGTAAATGTTGCTAGATCAATTTTTTTAATATAGTTTTAGGGGTATGTTATATAAATAAACTGTTTTGTTATTTATGTCACAATGAATGAAATGAAGAATGTATTCTAGCCAAGAAAAAAATGTAGTATAGGATCACCCATAACTATATCAAAAACTGACTGCCAATAAATATGCAAAATAAAAACTTTGTCCAAAACAAGAAAAAAAGGTCAAAACATATAAATAGAGTTAAAAATAAAAATGGATGTGTGATTAAGAATATTTAAAATGCTACAATAGCAACAAAAATCAACTTTAAATGAGTTCTTCCATTTTGCATTAAGTGATTGAGGATACAAAGAGGTAAATAAATGGATGAAATCCAATGTCAAAAAATTTGTAAATTGTCAAAAATATCAAACTTTATCATTTAAAACCTAATGATATATTAATTAAATAACGCTGTTGACGGCCCTTCTTAATTAACCATAAAGGACAAAGCATAGTTTACAAACTTCTGTAAACTTCATGCTCTTAATTGAGTAATGTAAGAATCTCTATCAATAAAAATAAATGAATCTTTCAACAGTAAAGAATACATATTAGTTCAAACCTACGTTATAAAAACGTAAAGAGGCGCTAAGTATATATATGTCACAAAATGTATAAGGCCAAAATGTACCCAAAAAGTTAGATACCAACACATTTTGGGTTGTTAAAAATTGAAAAAGATTTGCAACTTTTAATATCATTTTCTTATTTGTAATTATTATTTTTTTATTTTTTTTATGTTCTTCTAATTGGTTCGATGGAGTTGCACTGGTTAAGTATAAGTAAGCATTACAGACTTACATTTACTCCATCTAACCAAGAAATGTATTTGTGAAATCCATTTGCATTATATTCTTTCTCTAGGGATCACTTCTAATTATTAATGTTACTTAAGCCAAGATACCTACGGACAATTGGAGACATTATTAAAGGAAAAATATATAAACAAAATCATAGTATATAATACAAATAGACCCTGTAAAATCTTATAAACTTAATTATCAAACTTAAAACCTATTATACAATAAGTAAGCTAATAGAAGAACTAATTCAAACTTTTTTCTTAATAACCTCCAAAAGCCTATTTCAATATTTCTTCATAAAGTAAATTGGCATTAACAGGACAAATAAAAATATTATCATATAATGCTTTTTTTTTTTTTTGCCCCAAGTTCGGGAGGTTTATTATCCTCAGAGTAAACACATAAAATTAACATTAACATAATTACATCCTAAAACAAACAACTAAACATATAAAATATTTTTTTTAAATGTATTTAAAACAAGTGTTAAAATGCCAAAATAATGTATATACATGTATATTATTAGTTTATCATTTATGACAGACAATTGATAGTCAATCAATCTTCCATCCAGATTTTTTGGTCAATCGGTAATAGTCTATAAATTATCAACATAATTTTCTGTGTAATAATATTAACTCTCATTAAGTCAGACGACAAGTATGTAGACATACCCCTGATCAAAAATTCCTAAATATTGTCAAAAGTTGCATGCTTCAACTTTCTGAATAAGGATACATCATGAATAAATTACTATACTCCTCTGCTTTCTCCTCACACTTTTTCCCCAAAAATTTTTAAGCTGGCGCCCTTGACTTTAATATAAACTTCTAGGGGGCCTCTCATATATGCATGTAAGTTTTTCTTTCAAAATGATAGTACAAAGATGGGTGTATATGGCCGTTCTACCAAATATGATAATGGAAAAACAAGAAAATATATTTTCATTTCATAATACTGGATAGAGGTCAGAATATTTATTTTTTTGTAGCCAAAGATCGGGGTATGATATCTTGAAGTGCTTAGCTCAATGTAGTTTACATGCATTTAATCTATTCTTTCTTGAACTGAATTATTAGAGAGAGGTATAAACTTCATCATTTGGACTGATGACTTATGTACAACTATGTGTATAATCTGTCTTACTGCTCAAATTTCCAATTTTCCAGATCTAGCAATCAGCAAAGATATGTTCTAGGAAGCATGCAAACTGTTAGTGGATTAATGTGCTCTGATGAAACCCATATTTTCAATGGGTTTTCGTTTCTTGAACATTTATCAAAGCAGCCGACAAATAGGTTTCAACACTCTCAGGGACTTTTTGGTTTAAATAGTTAAAGAAATAAATGGCTATTGATGCAAACATATATTAATACAGTTTTATAATTACTGGAAGTCATTTAAGTGCATGCTTAATGTTTTAGGGTAAATAATTTGGGTTTTATTTTATGGATCTTACTTTTTGTAATTCCACATTTTTAACTAAAGTATTTATTCTAAATACTCTGTTTGTATTTGAGAGTAATAATATTCTAACTCTAGGATAAAATATAAAGGTAACAATAATTAAGTAGAATAATATGATCTCCATAAATTTATTTCTATCCTGTCAACCGGATAATATTCAACATATTCATTGCTGTAATCAGATTTTTTTAATTTTGTAGATCAATTTTTTTAATCTAATAATATGTAAATTACTACTTTTTTGCACTTTTTCTATACTCCCCCCATCTAAGCACCACCCCCAGGGGGTGGTATTGCCTACTTTGGGAAACACAGATCTAAGTGGTATTATAACTGCAGTAAATTAATCTTTTCCGCATTTTATCTTCAATTATGGGACTCATTGTCTTTATTAGTATGTTACGGTTTTAAAACTTCAATAAAATGTCAAAACGTAAATCACATTTTAAAAACAAAGTTACAGTATGAAGGACTAATATATAGTCTTATATTTGTCCTTATTTAGTTAAAATCAAATAATTTGATGCATTCTCCTGAAACTCTTTTCTCACTGCCGTCACAATTTCATTTTTTCTTGTCCTATTTTTTATGGAATTTAGCTATACCTTTATTTGCTAATACACACTATTTATCTTTTACTATTAGCTGAAACTTTATCTGTAACTCAGATAATTTTTTTTTTCAATACATGCCTCAACGTTTTTTTTAAGTGAAGTGATGTGTGTTTTTATATTTTTAAAGTCCCTTTAAAGTGCCCAAAAATATTTTTTTATATGTACCTCACATCCAGGGTATTTGAAAATATTTTCTTATTGTGTAACTAAGTTGCCATTGTAAAGTGTATTAGTAACATTTTCTTTCTATATTGTAAGCATTTGGCTTGATGTAAGTAATTGTCGCAGATTCTTTGCAGAAATAGGTCCTCTTGTCCATTTCAACTACACTTCGTTTTAAAAGATATAGAAAATTCATTTCCCTTCGGCCATCCTCGAAAATTATAATCTTATTTTTTTTTTGCATTACTTCCTTCCATTATGCGATGAATTCACTTGTAATTTGAAAAGCCGTAGTCTTGGATCATTTGTACATTAATTTTTTACTATTTTAAAGAACATTATTTTAAAACTCTATGAAACAATGGGAGATATATTGTAAAATTCTCTGACGAAATTAAATTTATTCATGTTAGGTAGAAAATATAAATAACTCACATAATTGAACGATGTTAAAATCTCTTTGACATCGTTTGATATTCAACATGCATAATTATAATAATTCAAAACACAATATATATATATATATCCATACCCTGTCGATCCAATATATATTATATAAATTTCAAAATGATGAATTGCTTGGTAAATGAGTCTAATATATCATAGTCAGATCAAGGACATCACTTTTATATATCATATTTTTTGATATATGTTGTATATCTTTATTGTAGATACTATTTTTAAGAAATTAAAGGATATATTTTAATAACGAGAAAGGCCCAGATATTTCGAAAAGTTGATATTGAGGGAGAATCAACGTACTTCCAACGTTATAAAAAAGTACGTTGCAATTAGTCTGTAGAAATAGTTGCAGGGAGGTTGAAGTTTTTATTCTAGAGGAAACATTCTAAAAAAAATTTGTAAGTACAGTTACTCGTTTTCAAGAGTAGTGAGTATCGTTCATTTTCTGTCAAAAATTTTATTGCCGAAAAATGGTTTGACATAAACTAATTAAAACTTACCTTCTGAGTATTTATGAGTTCAAATTATGATAATCAATTTTATTACTTCATTTTATGATTTACAAAAAAATAAATCAACTTATTTTCATAATTTGAAAATTGCAAAGTTTTTTTAGCGCAATAACTCTACGAATATTGATGCTAGAGAGCTTTAAACAGATAAGATCAGATCATGTGCATTGCAAAAAAATCTAAATTGGTGCAGTTTGTTCAAGTTGGCTAGTTGAACCTGTATTTATTCTGTAAACAAACATTTTTAAGACTTTTAAGTTTTGTTGCTGCACCCCGTAAGAATTGTAAGCTTGACTTTAAATACAGTCAAAATTTTATTAAGCTGTCAGGCAAGTGCAACTGAAAAAGTGACTGCCCAGAGTTAATGATCTTTTAAAACAGATTCAGTATTTTGGAACAATTACAAAAATTGAAAATAGTGGATAAAATACTACAATAAAGATAAATTTACGTCAGGGAATCAGCAATTTAATAATGGGAATGGGATCAGATAAAGAAGCAAGGAAAAAATAAATATGGAAGACATTTATTAATGTAGTGTTGAGTCATTTAGGACAGAAGACTGCAGTCCCATCCAGTTCAGTCTCCGTCCAGAACAGTTGTAGTACTGACAGCCTAAAGGACCGGCCCTATCTCTGGACTGGACCAAATAAATAAGAACTGAAAAAACACTAACATTTTTGTGAATGGGCCATAAATATTATATTTTTTAACTTGTCATAATAAGGTCTCTTTATCTCCATTACCAATAACTTTTTCATTGTTTTAAAATCAACAGTCTACATATGTAAGTTTAAAACTTCATTTATATTAATATACGTAATAAATTGTGTGACGGTTTAATATTATTTTATTGTGTTTTGCAGTTCTTGCTTTCTAACTGAATATGGCTGCTTATTGCGGTGCCACTCAAATCAGGAATTAAATCGACCAGGTTTGACTGTATTTGTATAATTCAACATAGGATAATTAATATTTCTTGGATATTTTCCTGTGTTATTTAAAGACTTTATTTTTTTAACAGTGTGTAATTTTAGATTCACGTGCTGTTTTGCTACTTGTAATGAAATAACTAACCCTTTATTACTTCCATCAAATAGTAACACGAGATATATACTTGAATATCTAAATACCCTAACATAATAATAAATATTTTAGGAATATAAATCTTAATTTGTAATTAGTAGATAGTTGATACAAATCATAGTAAAACAGGAGAGAACAAATATAATACTTTTCCCTGTTTAATTTTATAATGTTAACTCAGTATCTAAAATAGTAGTTGCATAACTTTTTTAAATTTTTAATGGTAAAAACATTAAAAATTATTTTTGATAGAAATTTCTACAAAGTATAAATAACTTTCCACTAATTTTGGGAATCATTTATGTACCCATGATTGTTGATGAAGTTGAGTGATTGGATGCTCCACAGTCCTCAAATTAAAAAAAAAAGAATCTATTAAATTAAAAGGAAAACAAAAGAATGACTTTTAAGTAAAGTGGTAAATTAAATTCACTAGCCTCGATTAAAAAATATACAAATAAATTAAAACAAGCCACTATCAAGATAAATAATGTAGTATTATCGGAACTGGATCTATATTGACCAAATGTATCGTATATTGTTATATTACGTTTGTGTATATAATTTATTTATTTTTCTAATATAAGTAATAGGGGTATGTCAGTTTTTGTATTTTTAAGTGATGATTTGTAATGTTAACCCTTTCGCAAGGACGGGACACATTGCTTCTTTATTTTTGACATATAAAGCAGTTATTATATTAATTTTAATCAATTTTTCATAGTAGAATTACTACTTAATTGTATTATAAATAAAAAGTATATCAAAATAATTAAAAAATGTGTAAGAATTCCACTCCACAGCATACCTTTAGTACTTTGTTTATACATAATAAAAAAGGACTGTTCACACACAGAGTGACACCAGTCTCCCATCAAATTCCATCGATCCTATTAAATTTATTAAAAAAAAATAATTGTTATTAGTTATAATATGATCAAAGAGATCAAGAATTGACTATAATTATCTTTGATTTTTTTCAATTCCTTGTGGCTTTGAAAAGGTTAAGGGGCCGGTTTAATGTTGAGTTGAAACAGAAGCTGATATTTGAAGCTAAAATGATAATGAGTAACGTATTATCCAGGTAATCTCATCATGTGACTATGACCATGATAAAAGACTCTAGAATGTGCTAGAAATTGTACATTAGGACCAAATTGTCTTTAAATATGGGAGTAAATGGTCTGAGGAGGGTATTTAACTGATTAACTCCAAACGTTATACCAATAAACAGTTGTACACTACAATAGATAACTACAATTGATTTGATTTTATGTTTGCAGAGGTATTTCCTTTCCTTTAGAGACCCTATAGGGTTGGTAACTGGTGCTTGACTCAAGATGGGGCTTCATGTCATACAATCAAGACCATGCAGAAGTACGGTGTAGACAAATTAGGATCAAAGTAATCTTAGTTCAAAAAGCTTTGGCCACGTAATTTATAAAACTTGAACCCCTTGGATTATTACATTATGTGGTGCAGCGTGGAGTCCAAAGCCTCTGTTGTCTTTTTAAAGGAAAAAAAAACACTTTTTCAATGGTGAAGGGTATATATATTTTTAATATATCAAAATACGTAATTAATGGATTTGGCATATTATTGAAGCTAAAGATTATTAGTAAAGGTTCAAAGATTTAATGAGATATGTAGTTGAAGCGTATCTCACATTAATTACATTTAATAAAGGATAGTAAAGAGAAGAGTGGATCGATGTATGTATGTATAATATAAAACAACTCACTAATGATCTTACGCATATATTTTTCTCTGAAAAGCAATGCAGACATGATGATATAATAAAATATAATTTACCCAAAAAACTATCAAACTTATTTAATATAAAAACAATTTCTTTAAGAGGTCATTTTTATTTCAATTTATATTTAAAATCTTATAATAGCTAAACAAAAAGTATTTTAGCCTCTGCCAACGAAGTTAAATGAAAAATGGGGTTTCCCCACAGCTTGTCCATGTATAAGCAAGATGAAGGGAAAAGTGAACTATGAATTATCATGAAACTATACAGAAATATTATATAAATTATCTGTAAGAGGCCATTGATGTTTAAGAGTTCGAACACAAAGTTTAAAATCCCACATAATGTTAAAAACTCAACATCAACTATACTTTTAAAAAACTTCTGATAAATCACTCAACCTAAATTTTGAGAGGTAAAGCTAAAAAAACACTTACGAAACGGATAGCAACATGCAACAACACTTTTACAAGAAGGATGCACTCCATATTTATTATTGTTATTTCAGCCGTAGAACACAAAAATGGTCGTTTAAACATTCAACCTTTAATGATTTGGTATCTAAAGCATTTTTTTAAAAATCAAAATTTTAAGGTACAACTACTATTCAGTGCCATATTTCAATATGAATGAACTATATGGTTGAAAATCAAAGTCAATATCAAATAAGCATTTCGGTATTTGAAAAATGAATTATTTATTATCTTATTTTGATTTCAATTTTTTTAAATTGAGAAAAATTTAAGATACGTTAAATTTTGACATTGGATTTTCTTAATTTAACTGATATTTGTTTTATTCAAGCCACTAGGAGTTTTGTATCGTTGGAGTTGATTTATTCGGAACTCGTGATATATAGAGTCGGAGGTTTTTAAAATCAAATAGCAGGATAACAAACTCGTCTCCATTGAGTCTTGGATAGAATAAAGAATGGTTTCCACGTATTTTCATTTTATAAAGCTTTTTTTTTAATTGTCGTGAAATAGATGAAAAATTGTGTCAATGTGTTTAATCATTATCCACAAAGAAATCCTGCAAACAAAAAAGAAGAGGAACTATACGAAAATTATTGGGAGATATTGAGGGACAGCGGCTATATTATTGAGTTGTTAGTGGATCTGCCGTCTCTACTTCAAAAATAGCTGTCAAGGGTAATCTTATCAGACGTAAATTCTCGGGTTCAATAATTCAACGTTGTTTTAACTTTGGACATATAAAACAATATTGTGATGAGAAGAGAATAGGAACTGTGGACTATGAGGAGACCTTGAAAAAGGCATTGCCAGATCATCATTTGAATCAAAAAGGGGATACGTTGATGGGAGTGGAGTAAAAGTATGGTACTAGACCAGGATCGCAATTTCCCTACAAGAAGTGAAGTAAATTTATCCGCTTGTGATTTGTCTAGATTCGAGGATAGTAACCGTGAAAATATTGTTGAAAATAGGATAGTTGATGATCATTTGAAAGGAGCAGAGAAAAGTAAGGTACTAGACACGGGTGTGGATCGTATCAGTGGACAAATTGATAAAAATGAGGAAATGACACCTAGTTCTCCGTTGGTATTACCCCTAGATTTTGCGTCTGGAGATAATATTAAGACGTAGAAACGAAGACGGGTAAGTATCAAGATAAGATTTCTTCAGCGAAGACGACAAATCCTAATAATACTTTAACAGAAGATGTAAATTCCAGAGAGTTGTCTCAGCCAAGGGCGTCGACGAGGAAGAAATTAAAGCCAGAATTTTAGTTAGTTTTTCGAGAAAACGATAACAGGAAAGTCAAGCAATGCATTTTGTCCTGTTAAGTGGCAAAGACTTCATCGTCACAAAGCTGACTAATAATGAATCAGTTTGCAGGCAAGATCTGAGGGCAATAATTATATCTGTATGTGCGAGATATACTGATTTTTCTCTCCAAATTGCTAACATGGTAAATATATTCTGGGACTATCCCCTGGATCTAATACGATATCAGATATCTGATTTATTTTGTTACCAATCAACTTCCGGCACTATGAACTTTTCATAAAGAATGTGAAGTCCTATATTGGAGTTGTATTTTTATTTTACTGTGTTGTTGTTACATTATTTTATCAGTGTTGGATTTTATTTAGTTCATTTTATTTATATATTTTTGTTGCTGTTGGGTCTTTGGTTAGATTGTCTAATTTTAAACTATAATGTTTATTTATATTTTTAGCAACGCAATTTTTCTTATCTTTTTGTATTGTATTTTTGTGATTATTAAAAAATTCAAACGGCAAGCCCAATAATCCAGAGGATTTAAATAATTAAGGGACTAAAAATCTGTCCCATCCTGTCTCTATCATTTGTCCTATAAAAAGACGAAATTTTAGAGCACATTCCAAACATATCATTTTTATTAATATTATATGAAGTACTATAGTTTACTTCATTGGGCATAAACATTATAGTGATGCAGTTGGCCCAACATTATCAGAATAAACAGAACCTTATTTTGGTACTACGTCTAGGTAAGTAGAACACAAATACGAAATTTTAGCAAATTTGGTTAAAGTTTACCTCTAGCAAAATTGCAATTTTGCAACACGTAAGAGACAAAGTTTTGTTGTTGTTGGGCCTTGTTTTAAAAATGTGTATTTTAATAAAAAATTTCTTTGAACAATGAAAGATTATCGTGTTTTAAAATTATTTTTTTTACTATAGTTTCCTTAATTGTAGAGAGTAATAAGTTATCTCGCATAAACTGTATATTAAATAAAGAAGACATATTATAAATTTCAGTTGAGAATATAAGAAAAAAAAGTGTTTCCTTTTTTGTTACTTTTTTTCTCACTAATTATCATCTTCATATCATAATATAAATTAGTAACTACTTTACACATATAAATAGATCATTTGTCAATTTTTAAATAGCAACTACATGTTTCTTTCTTTCTGTTTCTTTGATTTGGAAGAGAAATCTATTTTCCTCAACCACTTGAAGGATATTCTGTAAATTTTCTTCTTTTCTAGCTTGGCCCAATCACTATTTTCACACCTCTTTCTGCTCCATCGTTGACCACAGACAAGTAATCAATTTTCTCCCTGCTTATGCAAAAGTTAACATCTGATTTACATTTTTCAACTGATTCCTGCAAGAAGCTTTTGTCTAGCCTCATTATGTCAAAAAAGACCATGAATCTGAGCCAACCAACCTTAAAATATCCAGGTAATCCACAGTATCTTTTGGAATATGTGGGAACGTCGGTTTTCCATATTTGGAGCCATTCCTATTGCTGCAGAGTATTTGTTCTAAAGGCAGTAATTTTGTAACCATCTTTGTTTTGATGTCGTTTCCAATCGGATCACAAAGCAATGCTAATGGTACTAGTTCTTCAGTTAGGTACCAAAAATGTGCCGAGATAGCCTTGATGCTGCTCTGCACATTTTGATCGATTTTTTTATAACTGAGCAAGTTATTGACTAGTATGAGATCATACAAATGTACTGCTATAGGAAGTAGAGCTGTACACGACCAATACACGTAACCAAAAATAAAAAAGCGTACAAAGCGATTTAGTTTCTGTTGCAGATCAATCACAAATATTGTCCCCTAAGGTAATTCTCGAATAATTTTTTGCTGAGCAGATCGATATTTATAGCCGTAAGAAGCTTAGACACCCACCTTGCTCTGTGTAAGGCACCAGGTCTGATGAAATGTTTGAAAATTTTATCCTTAACCTCACTTAAGTGGAAAATCACGAGCATTACCAGTTCCTCATAATCCCCTCAAACAAAAGTTTCATAGAACAACATTTTGCAAAGCAAAGGATATTTTCTTTTTTCTCTTCTATTTTATCGTCCAGAGAAGGATATTGAGGTCCTTGATATCAATAAATTTGAATTGTTCAAACTCAGTTTTGAATCTTAAATATTAACAGAAAACATCAAAATTTCATTTCAATTTAGTAACCAAATATATTATAGAATACATTAAATTATAAATACATTATTATTTAAACAATTTCTTATTCTTCTGACAATGCTTCACTAAAACAAAATAAATTTTTATGAACTATACAATAAAATTTGACAGATTTACTTCTAACTGTGTCTGCATATATGTATGTTAGAATATAAATACAATATTATCATCAAAAATTTAAATTAATATTATTTTAATAGGATAACTTGTAAGAAAAAAAGTAAACAGCTTGTCCTTTTTTTCATTTTCTGTACTGAAGTTAAATAATGTCTTCCTTATTTAATAAACTGTCTATTCGAGATAACTTATTACTCTCTATAACCAAGGAAACTAGAGTCACAAAAAAATTATTAAAAAACAATAATCTTTTATTGTTCATAGAAATACTTTATTTTTATACATATTTTCAAAATAAAGTAAAACTATTTTTTTATTTTTTTGCTTCATACCTGTTTTAGAGATTGCAATTGTGCTAGAGGTAAACGTTAACCAAATGGTCTAAAATTTTGTATTTGTGTACTACTTACCTAGCTGCAGTACCAAAATTAGATTCCGCTGATTCTGAAAAGGATTTCTAGTTTCATGGGTAACTCCATCATCCTAATGAACATCCTCGACAAATGTATCATCTTCTGGCAAGGACTTTTCTACATTTAATTCCAGTCCATTAAGAAGATCGAAAATACAGTCTTCGCCCTGCTGATGTAATACCTCCTCCGTCTTATATCTTTCTTTTGTCCAATTTATTACCCATAAGAAAAATACTTTAGACAATCTGAAATCTATCAATATAATAGCTGTTAAGTATAGCTGAGTAGTTACATATTTTTAAATCATATACACAGTTAAAAAAGCTTTCATAATAGATGTATTATTTTTTATTCGCCTAATTACACAAATGATGGACATTTTATTGATATTGAGCCTCTCCAGCACTCCAGAGGATCTTTTAAGGAGTCTATCTTGACCAGGAGATATTAAAGGTCGCTCCTTTTTGCAGTGGAAATAAAACATTGGAGTTTCATTAATATATGCTCTTTTTTAAAGTGCAAACTATTTGTCGGCGTTGACATTACAAGTTAATCTTCAAAGACTATTGAGGACTCCCAATATTCTTTCGGACACTTAGTGGTGATGTGTGCTAATTAAATCCATTTTGGTCAATCGTAGAACAGATGTCTAGAAGTCTTTAGAATGTACTTGTAAAATGTACAATCTCTCGTTCTATCTTCAACTTTCGATTTATTTATAAAAAGTGCGGAACCAGCCATTTTGTAGTAGAACCACTTTTCTTCTTAGTCCATGAAATGTTTGCAGGATATTATTTGTTCGTATGTGAATTCTCCATGATTTGGCTTTTTTGGCTTTTAATTACTTTCTTGCGTATACTTAAAAGAACAATGGTCTCCTACACCAAATAGCAAGGGATTGGGAGGAGAGAATATAGAACCTTGTATTAATCTACTTCATCGATTTTTTTCAATCAGATAATCAACAAGAATGTCTTTGGTATTGTTCCTGTTCATCAGTTTTATACGTTTTCTTACAATTCTTCGCATATATTTGGATTTATACTTCTACAGATAAAAGAGGGAGTCCAGCCAGCTCCAGCCAATCTTTTTTTCTTGCTGATCCATACCGATGTCATCTAAATCCTCCATTGATAAATTATATCTGTTATATCTCCATTTGAAGCAAAAAGAGCAGGTACTCGCCTTTTTATAGTCACTACAGATTTATAGATTCGTATAATACAACAATATTTTATGTGGAATATGTGTGAAAACTTAAGTTACCTCTCCATTCTGCAAGTAACAAATATTCTCGAACTTTGAAAATTTGTTTTTCTCGTGAGAGAAGGAACTAGAACCGTGATATTTTCTTCAATCAACTTTAATTTAGTTTAAATTTTGTACCAAACTGGTACAAAAATGTCCTCTTCATCAGATAACCTGGTCTTTAAAACATTTGTTTATTTTTAGAATCAGATAAATTATTGTAAGTATATGGTATTATGTTAACTTTCAGAGCCTGTGTGTATGATGCCGTGGATCAATATATTTTGCCGTTCCCTTTGAGTTGATTTAATTAATATTCTCTATATTCTCTTATCGATAACTTTTGTTCTGGATCAAAGCTTAGTTGTATGAGTAAAACAAAAGTAATTAAAACATTTTTTTAGGCTCTATCGTAGCAAATTTGGATTATCCGACAACTAATTGGAAGGAGAGTTGGCAATTTTAAAGGATTGTCCGTCATATTGAATTCAAATGTAATAGTATCAACCAGTTCACTCAATTACCTTAGTACTGAGTGCTTGTCTTAACTATTTTTATTCCTAGCTAAAAAAACATAGTGAATTATTTAATATATTCTGCAAAAAAAGTCACGAGTATTCCTGAGGTCGTCCTTTGATACTCTTCACAAAAATCGGAAGGTCTACATCTTGAACATTTTATGGTGCCATAACTCCAGGGTCTTTTGAAGATACTCTGAAGACAGCTCTGATCTAAAAACCTTTTTTTCAATTTCGATGGTTTTTTTGTGTTTGATGCAGTGTTTGAAAGTAAAATGTTGTTTTTAGACTGTCAGATTTTATTTTTATTTATATCCAAGTGAAACGAAATGACATAAAGATTTTAATAATTAAAGTTATTCTAACTTTATAAAAAGTTTAAAAGCAAAGAAATTCCTATAGGCTTCGAAACTTTTATTCAACGGAGTATAACTTTATTGAGGAGGTTTGACGACAAGGGTTCAAAGGAAATGCATTGTTATTAAATTTTTTTTCTTTTAAAATATCGAAGACATAATATATATGTTATGGGTAATGTGGAAAATTGGGCATTTTGCAAAATACAAAGGTTATTTGCAAAATACCCATCAGGGTGCAATATGCAAAATGTTCAGGCAAACTATGAAATTTCAAATAGAGTGGTCAATGACAATTTTAATTTCATTTACATTGTAAAGACAGGTAAATCATTTTCTGACAGGTAAAATTATTATTGGTAATTTGATTACTAAACAAATCATTGTAAGCAATTTTATAATAAAGTGCAGGGACATCCAACCTATGGATTAAAGGCAACATTGCTGCCCGCCGGCGTGGCCCACTACTTATTCGCACTTCAAGTAATATTCTTTATCAAAATTATTGCAATATCATCAAAATACATAGAACGCTCATAATGTGTACAGACATTGAAAAATGTTTGAAGGTATCTATTATCTTCTGAGACTCTAACAAGATTGGCAATTTAGCTTTTTATGGCTGTTTGGCCTTGAAAAGTTAAATTTAGCATTGATTTATATTTGGTCTAAAATTGAAATAAATTTTGTATTTAATAGTTTCGTTTTATATAGCCATTTCAGGAAATTTAACTTAATGGGTTCTACGGCCAATAATATTAAAAGGCTGGCATCAATAATCTAGTAAAAAAAATTTCAGACAATAAACAAGTTTTGCAAGTGGATCAAAATCTATCGCCAACACTATCCTGAGTATCATGGACTCCTCGATTATATTATAATGCACTTAAGCCCACGAGTTACGCAAGGGGTCAAAATTCATCACCGCTGCTATCTTGAGTATTAAGGACCTTTCTAATATCCTCTGATACCCCCACAGGCTGTGCCAGTGAACCCCAGCTCCAAAGAGTGTATTATTTCCCAACCCCACAGCTTCCCTAAGCATCAAGGACAACCTTTCAATATCCAATAAATCATACCAATTCATGTGTTGTGCAAGTAAACTACTGGTCGAAAAGGTGGGTCATTAGCCACCGCCACAGCTGTATTGAGCATCAAGAACCTCTGTTATTCGCACAACTCAAGGGATTGTGTTATCTAATATCATCGAAGCACTTGAGGGGAAAGATATATTTTTTTGCAATGCACATCACGTTAAGAATATGATTATAGTCAAATGGGACAGTGAGTAAATTACCATAAGATAATTAATATGTTAATCCCATAAATTATTCATGTATATATGTATTATAATTATTTCAAAATTTTGAAGAAGCTGTTCAAATGGATTATAAAAAAATACTCAAAAATGCATCGTAGCAAGAGGAAATCAGAAAATAAAATATAGTTAAGATCCTCAATGTCTACTCTAATAGTTCTTTATGAAGAACATGCATCCTCCAAAGATGCCCTAGATCTCGTTTAGTCCAAAATGATAGAGGACCAAGATAATTTCAGGAATTTTAAGAAAATAATCTTCTCTCAGCGGGAAAAAAATGACTGATTTAAAAAAAATTATTACACTCGAATTGGAGTCATACAGGACCAACAATAAAAAAATGTTAAAATTCTTATTTGGCTTTGACAAATAATTATTAATATACTCATCTTACTTGTAGTTTTTTTACTTATCGACTATTTTTATTTTGCTGAAAATTGTTTATATATTATATTGTTTTAAGAATATATTTAGTCTTTGAATATCGATCTATATTTTGTTATAATATTCTAAGTAAATTCTCTATTTCATGCACAAAACTCATTTTTACGTCTTATCCTTTGATAAAATAGTTGAAAATGAGTAAAATATGTAAGGAGATCGTGTGCACAACTGCTTATAAACTGTAATATTCAATGTCTAAGTATATATAAACTATGTCTCATTTGATATGACAAAAAAAACAAGTAAATTGGATATTGGATCCGCTTTTATTGGTTCAATCTATGATAATTGAAGATTTGGTCATTATTGATGTTGGAAACTATAATAATTGGTATATATACGATTCATAAGTAAAGTAATAATTTTTAACTACTTATGAATATTGGTAAATTTATTATTTATAGGATACATGACCTATCTCTTTAGTATATGTACAATACTTATGATATAAATATTTCATTAAATTAGCATAATAGCTTTAACCCGACCTCCCAAAAAGAGCAAGACCTTTTCAGTTCATTTATGTCTAAAACCATAAATAAAGTATAAACCCTTTTAGAATCACAGTTAACGAATTTTTTGTATGTAAAAACTCGCTATTGTGACTTATGGTATTAGGTGTCAATTCTCTGAATATGATATATCCCTTGTTTTTCTCTATCACTTCAAGAAATTTAGTTTGGAAAGGTTCAAGTGTAATATCTTGGCATGTATTCTTAACAATTATGAATAGGGGCAATCTATCTCACAATACTTAAATAATTTCTTGGATCTGATTCAAATTGAGTTGATTTAACATTATTTATGACAAAAAATGGCTCATTCATCAAAGCATTATTTACTTCTTTGATGATATTTCTGTTGTTATCCCTGCCATTAATAAACTCTCTCACTGAATGAAAAGTTTGGCGTAATAGTCAATTGCATAGGATAATCTGTATTTAAAAAAACCACACTTCTTACTTCAGAGATCGTAGTGTTTGTATATTAGAAGTAATCAGAACCGTGAGGATCTTCTGTTTAGACCAAGTAACATCCAATATCATTTGTAAATTGTGTTATATGTTTTTTGCTACTTTAATGCAATACGTTGTTCTATTTTATGGAAAAACTTGAGTGTTTCGTTTTTAAAAATAGGAGTATAGAATTTTGATTATACTTTTCACATCAACACATGTAATTATTGTATATTTACCAATTTAATGACAACACAAAAAAATAACCCATGAAAGGACCCACCAACGTTACCATCATCGTTTGCTGTCGATTTGTGTTCGTTTTCTCCAATGCAATAAATATAACTTTACTCTCTAGTGTTTTATTTATCTTGCATAAGACTTCTGTACATTGAGAGTCTATTGAATTTGTGATGAAGAAACAAGAGAAAATGACCTTCTCAGTGTAAAACTCCATGAATTTAACAAAATTTGCATGATTCACGATCAGCAGTGAATTACTGAAAGAGATCTTGATCATGTCAGTAGTCAAATTGGAATATATTATGTGACTTGTCAAGAGTTTGAAATTCCTCCCAAAGGATTTTTTTAATGTTTTGTTCCCCTTAAAATTCTTCAAAACTTTAATTGCAAAAACAAACAAGCCTTCAAAACTTGTCAGAATATATACATTTTTATTTCAACAATCAGTGATTTAGAAATATAACAACAATTTATTTATCTTTTTAAATTCAATTATATAAACGAAAATTAATGTTTCATTTCAAAATAAAATGTTTGTACTCATATATTTATTTTAACAAAAACTTATATATTTCACAAAGTTGTACTTTCTTGAATGAAAAAATGACAAATAATAGAATTTTAGGTGCTATGATCAATAATTATATTCACAACATAGAAGGAATTCTAATAATGTTTTATTCTTTAATTTAATCTTCCATAAGTGAACTGGGATATTAAATACCTCAAAAAAAAAATACTCCTTAATCCTTTCGATCTACATTTTATCAGTAATACTTTTCATTATGTTTCTGAAACATTAAATATGTTTAACTCATTACAAGCCATAAGTTAATTAATTTACCACTATATTTAAGTATAAATTTTTCAATCTAAATGCAATAATTTTGATAAATCTCTGTTTAATTGTCGTCTGAAGTACTTTACTAAATATTATATAAAAAAGAAATTTTAAAAAATTTACTGGGCCCTCTAAATATTCAAAAGTGTGGGTCGACTTGAGAGTATTGTTAAAACATAAGTTATCGCGGCCAGGAAAAGGCAAATATCTCATAAAGGACAATGTATACATATTAAATTTAACTTTGAAATGTTCTTGTGATCCTTGATGTTACTCAGAATTAATTCTGAATACTTTCCATCCTTTTTTTTTACTTTAAGATTTAATTTTAAAATTAGGTAACTAAAAAAATTAAATTGTTGTTAGAAAGGTAAGAATAGTGGTAGATAAGATTTTTTTTTTTTTTTCATAGGAAATATCTATTGTTAACAAAATTTAAGAGATACATTGAATGATACTCTATTTGCTAAGGCAAGATACTAGAATATAGTTGAAAAAAAAGTATATTAACCTGACATTTCCTGATAGCGTTTCGAAATATAACAAGGGCATAGGAAGAGTTGTTCTCTTGGATGTAATAACGGCTGTCTATGCAAGGATAATTAAATGAAGCAAAGAGTAGTGGCATAAATTTGATAGATCAATAATGCCTCATCTGTTCAAGTCTGGCGGCACATAAAAGTTAGAGCAAGTTTAAACCGGATTTATGTATAACTTGTCTGTCATATTGATCTGGGTTTAATCTATTTTTGAGAGAATTTGTGTTTGAGATATATTATAAGTATATATATTTTTTTTAAGCATACACAAATGAACTGTATTACGAGCTTTTATTAAACATAATACACAACCTCATCAAAACTGATAAGTTCAAATATGATTCCCAAAATTCGAATAAAGAAATGAATATTGAATAGAATTTTTATCCAAATATAATTGTTTAATGTTTTTACATTAGGAATAACAAATTATTGGTTGGGCAAAAAGTAATTTCGTAGTTTTGTCACTATTTCAATGCATTATAAGAAGTATATGAGTAATCTGATTTTTACCAAATATTCCCTGTCCTGTTCGATGAATTGTTGTCAACGAGAATCCTACATCACTATACCCTTATTGTAGAAACTTTCTCCATATTGACAAATTACCTATGACAAACAATTTTCACAGGCCTCTTTACAGATCAAATTTGTACCCCTAGTTTGTAAGCTATATACAGGAAAATATCCCAGAGTGGACGCATAAGAACTTACCATAAGATATCCTAGACCTTCTGGTGCCTCAACAAAGACGAGTGTGGTCTGGTGTTGTGTTGGCGATGAAGAATACAAATAAATTATTTTAACCAAAAAAAAAAAATAACAAGTACAATAATTAAAAAAAACATTTTTTTGTAAGCATTCTTCTGCAAATAGTTCAAAAGTGTTTTATGATTGACGGTCAGCTCCCGGGCGATACTAAGAATGCAAACATGGAAGTCTATCACGATATTTTTCATGATTTTCTCGACATTTTTGACAACAAAACTTCCAGTAAGTACAGCATCATTCACCGCCACTACAACAGAACAAAATCTCTCAAAACACTTTTGTGCAACACGAATCGAAAAAAACCTGTCCCTTATACATTGCAAAATTCCTTGGTCACCTTTGTTACGTTTTTTTCCTTTTAGGTAGTAATAATGTAAAATATAACGAATTTCTTGCTTTCAAACCTCCATACTCGACGCAAGGTAATTGAAGGCTCAAAGGGTCAAGTGCAAGACTCTCAAAAAGTGTTTGTAGTATGCAATCACACCTTAACAGCGGCTTATCGTATGAACTGATATGATCAATAATTAATCAGATTTACTTAGCTAAATAAAAGGTAGAATATACGAAACTACATTTTCCCCAACCTATTTCTACAATAAGCTCAAAAATCATGTTGGTTAGATTATTTTAAAATAATTATTTATTTTTTCTCGCTGTCTTGTAGTCATACAAGTACTTTTAACATTTTAATTTTTATTCACGCGTGCCAAATGAATTGAAAGTTAGAAAAATGATACAAAATTTAAATTATGTACTTATCATAATCGTTCTATTGTTTATCATGTAGTGAAATAAGTTTTACTCCTGAGATTTGTTTTTAACCGAGTTCACTAATCGCCTTATAAAAAGAATATTCACTAGGGGAGAGTTAATTTCCTTTAATTGGTGTTTTTATCTTGAAGGAAAAGGAAGTTTTTATATTATTTGCAAGATTTACATAGTAATAGTATAAACATTTATCATATTTTATTGTTTTATCATTTTAAATTTGGAATCCTAGAAAATATTTTAACTAAACATATGATGAAATTAAATAAAACTGACATTAAATATCTATTAGATTTTGGATCTCAAAAAACCTAACATTTAATTAAAGAAACAGAGATAAAGAAGCCATTTTTTTAGTCGAAAAATTCAAATGACTATGTTTGGAATCATTGGAAAAGACACCATCAATTAATATGAATTGCTGCATTTAAATAAAAAAATTGAAATCGTCTACATACCTAATGATTGGTGTTCTTGAATACACACAATTTAAAAAATTGTTTCAAAATTTAAGTTATAAATTCATATAGAAACCACATTTATATTTTAGCAAACATAATGGATATTTTTATATTATGAAATCATCTAAAAATCTGCTTTTTAATGTTGGAGAAAATATTTTCATTTATCTGTTTAACTAACTCTGGTATATATATATATATATAACATGACTTCTAATTTAAATATTGTGTTTTAGTTATTTTTCGATTTCGAAGATGATGAAAGAAATAATATCTGGTAATCTTCATAATGTTCAATCCGATTCTTGGCAATAACAGTTTTTCAATTACAAATAAATAATTTGTATAATTTGTAACAGTTTAGACGATATAACAACTAACATTTGTAGTATTAACGATATATAGGTTGGAGCGTTTATATGCTTAATACCACATACCTACAAATATGTGATACACAATATTTTTAATAATGATGTCATTCGTGTTCATTTTTTAACAGGTACGTTTTTTTTTTTTATGAATTAGTAGTTTGAAGAATGAATTTTCTTTTCCCACGCAGGTATCATTATTATTTAAGTCTCAAGTAGAAAAGTTCCTTGTATGATACAAAAAATTCTTTTATAAACATGGTTGAACATTCCTGTGTGATCATAAAAGATGAAGAGTAACCTTGAGGATTTGATTTGGAATAAAAATTTTAAGACCTTATTGGACTCAGGAAAACATTAGGGATCAACATTTAACTATTTGCAAATGTCCTTATTTATTTCCTTGCTTTTCCTCCTTCTTAACAGCTAATTTTAGTTTATCATATGAAACGGCATGACAGCTAATCTATTCTTTTACAAAATATTCATCAAATTATCAGTATTATGTTGATTTTCGTTTTTTAACATGTCAACAATTCACACGATTTTAATTACTAATAATTAACTTGATATTATTTATATCTATTTAATAATTATCAAATTAAAATAAAATATATTCAAAAAAGGGAGCAATTGCTTAATCATAAAAAAACATGAAACAGTCAATGCATGTATTTATAATGTATTTCATATACCTACTCATTTGTGGTTGAGAATACTTTTAATATAAGGTTTTACAATGCAATCAAACTTCTTATCCGTACGCACAAACAAACAATAAGAATGAATAATGACTTTCTCATTTTGAATTTTCATCACTTTTTTATTTGCTTAGTTGCATGATCATTTAATGTTTATAAGTATTTGAAAAGTTATGCATAAATTATAAATATTACTATATATAAATAATAAACTGAGTGCCTATTGTCTTTCTAGATGATAAATAGAAACTCTTAAAAAAACCTTGAAAAAATAATATAACATAATTTTTCCATTAAACTTTACCTTGCATTTCTTACCTGCAAATCCAAGGGAGCGATCTTTTAAAATATGAACACTTTGGATTTTGAAGTTCAACACCATATAATTTATTAATTAAAAATATAATTTTGACGAAATTAATACCATAAATAAATGTGTGCCTGAGCTATCTTAATCATGAATGTGGCCACCCTTAGCTGTAATTATGACTTCCAGATGCTGCAAAAAGTTCTAACACCCACTGTGGAGGCGTCCTCTGTCAGTACTAGCTAACAGTGGCTTTTAGGGCTTCGGTGTTGGGAGGAATGACTTTCCGTACACATGCGCACAAAAGGTTTAGTGAACGGGGTTAGCATCAGGACTGTATGGAGGCAAAAATGTCAAAAGACTAATTAAAAACTTATTCAAAAGAGTTTAGAAACAGAAGAGATGAGTTTCCTTCATTGCTGGTGTCAAAAGTAGCCTCTTCTACATCACAAGACTCTTTTCATCCACTTTTTTTTATAGCTCTCTGGAAAGTCTGTTGTGAAATCCCACGATCTCTTGCATGTGTCCACATGGAATTGAGGGGATTTGTTTGGGCAGTTTTCTTTAATTCCTCAGGGTCTGGTTCGCCCTCTTTTGAATGAGCCATTATTTATGGAAATATGATTCATTTCAATCACTTAACCTGTATTGATTCAGTCACTTAAGCTGTATTAATTTCAATCACTTTACCTCCATTAACTATCGGAATGGAGGGTGCTCAGATTTCAATAGACCACCAGGTACTTTTATGGGGGTTTTATTAATTTTCTAATATTGGACCTTTGTATTAATGGTAATAAGTTACGAAGTATGCACATTTATCAATATTATAAAATGTTACATATAAATTGGCAAGCATTCATTTGAGCAACTTTTATATTTGCAAGCATTCTTTTAGTAACATACATTTAAGTGATCTTTTTTTTCAGCGTTGTGAAATTCAGTGACATTTTCAAATAGTAAACCAGGAGTAGCTATAGATTATAGGAACTGTCTTTGGTTTTTCTCTGTCCTTTAAAATGCTTAATATTTCTTTATTTTATGAAGCTATCAGAATGATAAAAGCGCCCAAAAAAAACCGTTCCAACTCTCTTGAAGCCTTTTCCTAAAAATAACCAAATACATTTAAATTCGAACAAAGTCAAAAATAGTGAATCAAAGATATACTATCATAACATTTGATAACAAAAATGATGGAAAATATATTTTTTAAAGATTCTAATCCACAAGTACCATTCGATCAAAGTATTTGAATGAAATAGCACTCAATAAGTTTTGTAAATTATTCCCTCCTACATCGTATGCTTGAAGAGTTACAACAAAATCTGATAAGAACCCTAATAGCTCCCAGATTGTTCAATTATATTTTAGAAGTTGTTGTGGTAAGGTATACGTTTAATAGTGACATTATTTATCTTCTAATGTTAACTTATGAAAATGTCGCTAAAATAAACAACACTGAAAAAAATATCGACCTAATAAATAATTGCTAAAATGAATGTTGCTACAATGAAACTCGTTGGAATTAACGGTTGATCAAATGAACTGACCTGATACAACTCGGAAGTAATTTCTTTATACAAATGACTCTTACTGAATTTTTCTTTGCATACACTTTTTTTACATAATTTTTTTTATTTTGTTCTATAAAATTTGGTTGTACGCATACAGGGCTCGGAAGCAAAACGTGGACTGAATGACTGATTTTAGAAAAAAGTGAATAATTTTAATTTCTGATCAATAATTTTGAATTTTTTTAAACAAAATACTAATATTCTTTAAGTCCTTTTTAAGGACATTCTGGTTGATATGTTTTTAAGAAGTGTCTATTAGGTATAATTATCTTTCCTTCTAAATTAACCAAGTTGGATCTTCCTGAGTGTTTGTAACTAATGTACCTGTGTTCAACATATGTGTCTTTGTATTTAAAATCCTAAATTGATATCCAAGAATCAAAGGATTTAAATTTGTAGAGGTGCAATCGTAGTATTTTTTGGTTGAAAGGTATTTATCTACCTTTTTTCCTCCGCCCTCCCAAAGTCAGAAGACGTCATACGAGTATAGACAATGGGCAATGCTGGGACCCCAGAGTAGCTAAATACCCATTGGGCTTGACTGAGTCCGTCAAATCTCGTGTATTCCTGCATTCCGGGAGTGATGAAGGAAAAGAAGCCCACTTGTTAGACTTTTTGAGGATCATCTGAATGGATTTGACGGCAGCATCTGCATGCCCGTTGGATTGGGGTGAGTATGGGGATGCAAGCTCATGTTAAATACCTAAATCCTTGCAGAAGTCCCCGAATTCCGTCCGGAATTATGTTTCACCGTCCATTCGAATATGCATTCAAAGCCCCCCATCTCCAAATACGTAAAAGGATCTCAATGACGTGCTTCATTGAAGTCTTTCGTAACTAAAATATGAGGGGCCACTCAAGAACAACGAGATATGTTTTCCCGTTGACCCCCATTATGTCAGAAGATATGGATTAAAATGGTCATGATGCTGAATATTATGTTGGAGTGGTTCTAGATGTTATGAAGGGCTTAGCTGTTGGCATAAATTACTGCTTGACATCAACTGTTTAATTTTATTTGACATTCCATGTACTTCCCTGTTTTTGTATTTTGGAAAGATGTATCCCCCATCGGAGATACTGTTTTACGGATGATAGATTCATTTGGAGAGGCTTGAATGAGTTGAGGAAAACATTTAGGAATAATCCTTCGTTTTTGTACACCATGCCATTAGACAATTAATTCATCTTGTAGATCTGGAGTAATGTATACCGTGATATCTGTTTTGTAGCCTTCGCTACTGTGATGGATAGTCATTGGTTGAGTCTATTTCGATGTAGTAGTCCAATACTAAGTTGTGAGAAATAAGAGACTCAGTAACTCCTGTATCAGGGTGAGCTTTCATGATATAAAGTTGGCCTGACTTTGGATAAACATCAGCCTTAAGATATGGAGTCACATGATCGATAGATAAAGTTTTCATTCGAATCGTTGACGTTTTGATTGGCTTTACCTTGCTCTACACTGGATATTTTGCATCTTGTAATTATATTTTCTCTAAATGACTTCATTTTTTGCATTTCTTACATGCCTTATTTTTAGCAGGACATTTAAAAGGTAGATGTGATGTATTTGACACGTCACATCTATAGCATTTCCGTTTAAGTTCTGGTCGATGATGAAGCTTCTTGTTTATAGTCTGATTTTGTTGTTGTTATCAATCTTTGTAAGTAAAGAGAGCTGCAATATCTGCTCGTTTTTCATCTTCTATTTTTTCCTCCATAGATGAAGCCGACTCTCAGGACATGGGTATCTACATAAGGTTCTCATGTTTTGCCTCAATTTGACAGATAAACTCTTCGGGTAGACGCCTTTAATTGTACCCTTGATCAAGCATAGGATGTAAAATGCTTCTTGTCCCTGTAGTTTAAGACGGAGATGTTTCTCTGATAGTTTTTCTCGCTGTTTGTGATGATATTGAAAGAAGCCATACTGTCACGTTAGGAGGGGAATTGCCTGAATAATTTTTTTGTATATTTCATCTAAATATCCTTCGATACCCATCATTGGAGTTTTTTGTAAAAAAGTATTTATCTTTCCAAATGAATATTTTTTAAATAATTATAGATGTACATTTAATTAAGTATGGTTTAATTTATGAGGGACTTCTTCAAAAAGCTTTTTACATTATTCATCCCCATTTACCTATCCACTACAGATGATAATTACATATTTATCATATATGTACATAGGAATTTATAATGTGCTGTCATTTTTTGTTTTATTTACATTTTCTTCTGATCATAGACATACAACCACTTTATTCTCATCAAGATCACAATTATTGAATGTTCGTTGTGTTTCTTTTCGCTTAATTTTATTTATATTATAGCCTATTTAAGTATTTATTATAACTTTGTCTAATAAACTTTTCTTTCTTATTTTATTTCTGACATGCATAATGAAAGATATTGATGCATCTATGAGCAATAAATAAATATAAAGTAACATACCGGGCTGTCAAAAAGTTTTGGAACATGACTATAATTGGATTTGGAGAGTTTTTAAATCACTTCATGAAAAAGTTGCGTTTACAAAAAATAACAACTGATTGTTTACCTTTTAAACACTGTATATATCAAGTCTATAAATAAATATCTACGAAAATGGAGCCGAAAAGGCAATAAGTTGCTCTTTTAGTCTAGACTGGATTTAGCTATTCTGATATTGTAAAGACCCTTAATGTGTGCAAAACTACTGTTTGGAGGATCAGAATTTTGGTCAACAATGGTGGTGACATCAAAGATTGTCATAGAAGTAGAGAATCGATTAAATTGAAGCCTGAACCGGCAAAAAAATCTTCTTTTTTTAAAATCCAAGGATGAGGATGACGAACTTAGCGAAGAAACGCTCGTTGAGCTGTTACATGGTGTCCAATGCTTTAAAGAAAAGCAGGTGGCAAGTCTGCCATACCTATTGAACTGCCCTTGCTCACTCAACAACAACAGCAATTACGATTTGATCGGTACAAAAAACATTATTATGACCTGAGGTATCACGAAACCGGAATTTGTTCTTCACGGACAAAAAACATTTAGAGTAGATCCCGTGCACAATAAGCAAAATGATCGGATTTTATGTTTTAAAGAATTCAACTGCACCTTCCGTGAAGTGTCCAACACCAAACATCTGGTCTCAGCGAGGATACGTGGCATTGTTTCATCTGTATGTCACAGAATGAAACCAATTTTGTTCCCCGTTTGATAAAGATTGACTAAAAAGGATGACTTGATGATTTTGCAAAAAAGTGCTTCCCTAGGTTTGCAAGATCGCAAAACAATCAAAGAAAGTCGATGATTGGATTCAACAGGTCGGGGCTCCTGCACATACGGCAAAAATCATGCAGGATTGGATGACCAAAAAAATGATGTTTTGGGTGAAGGACTTCTTGCAACTGTAGAATCCCAAACTTAATCCCCTTGACTAAAGCAACTGGTGACAAATTGAAAGGGAGACAACGTCAATTGCATTTAAAGCTTCTGCATAGGTATAATTAGTTAATCCAAGTTCATTATGTTCCAAGACTTTCGGACAGACCGGTATATTCAATAAATTTATATTTAATTAGTTAAAGAATGGCAAAGCATAAATAAAAACCAACAGAGCAGTAATTATTCTTTCGAATAAAACAATTGTTAAAGATACAGAAAGAGACCGCACTTTATGTAAGTCCATTTAAGAGACTTGGAGTCATAAAGGTTAGTTCTTTTGAACGCTCCTAAGTTTCTCTGGCCCACCGAGTGCTGAAAAGGGTCGTTGTGAACGGAACGCATATTGTTTGAGTAACTAGTGAATAAAAAACGAAAACTTTATTTAAAATACCCCAAAAATGAAATAACAAGATCCTTCATACAATAATATATAATTTGGTAATTAAAAACAAATGTATTGTTGTGTGTATTGGAATAAAAAAGGAAAAGAAGGAAAAAGACGAAGCAAATGGGTTCATGTGACGTCATCATTGTAAATGTCCCCCCCCTCTTGGATGAGTTATATGTAGAAATGTGAAAAATTTTCGTAGTCCCCTGAAGAAATGTCATTGAAAGACGAAATATCTCTTAACAAAGATCGCTATAAACTATAATTATACTTGTAATCTCTAAATATTTATGAAGGAACACGCCACGTAGAATTATCAAATTAGCATTTTATCAAAGTTATACAACAACATATAAAAGGGATCTTTTCTTAGAAGTCCTATAATACTCCCATTAATTTCTGTGTAACATAAAAACTGATAATTAAATGAGTTACATGTGAAAAAATTAGTAAGTTAAAAAAAAATATGGATTAAATAAAATTATTAGATGAAGATTCTTATCACGGAGAGTCGTCTTTGTAGGAAGGAAGAATAACTCCAAAAGCCGGTTTCAAGCGGTTGATTTACATGAAGTTGGTCCGATGTGACATATCCAGACTAAAAGTTATGTCTGGCTAAGACAAAACTTTAAAAGAGCCCAAATATATCTGAGCCAGGGATGATTAGATCGGTTTATTTCTGACGAAAACAAAATCCAAGCTTGAATCGCGGTCTCACACTTGCTGGAGGGTTGGGGATAATTCTTGGGGAAGCATGTTTCATCTTATTGAAACTCTTGAGCAAGCTTTTATCTTTCGGAGCGCCAGTGCGTTCGATTAACAATAACAGTAGCCTCGGAGCTGAATCCAAGAAAAAATTATTTGAAGGAAATGTTGCTCCTGAAATAGGGAGCGAATCAATTGAGCTCCCCAATATGAGTGTATGGTCTGAGGGACTCAAAATCTCGATAACCATGCAAGGCGCTCCCTATAGTTTCTGCTTTAGTGTCTTGTATACGAAATGTTTCTGTACATCTCGTAGCCTATTTACAATCGTTATTAAGAATTAATATCCCTTTGATAGAGACAGTGGTCCAACGAAGTCAACGTGGATAGTACATAGCCTAGCGTGATACTGATTAAATGGTGTTGTTCAATAAGGTTCTGCGTGCAATTAGAGCATCTTCTTTTTTTTTTGTTTCTTTTTTAACTGGACAAAAACTCACCTCTCCAAGATTTGATGTCACCCCTCACACATGGGTATGCAAATAACTCTGCGATTACGGGAAGAGTCGACTCAAATCCAGCATATGAGATCCCATGTGCTGTTTCAAAAAATATTTTCCTTTGCTCTACAGACGACACTGTTGCTCTTACCCAAGAGTGTTGTATTCCCAAAAATTATGTGCCTTGGCGATTGAAATTTCAATGACCCTCTTTTCTCTATGTCCGTCGTAGGTGCAGTAATAAATCAACAAAATAGAACCAAAAAAAAAAAAATATTTGAAAGCTATATTTGACATTTAATTATTCATAATGAAATCTGTTTCTCTTGATTACATCGACCACACGGTACTGGAAGCTTTTGTAGGCCCAAACAACCTACTGCGGATAATACTTTGCTATTGTGTGGGACTTTGTCAGAGCTTCTACAAACGAATGCTACCCAAGGATATAAATCGTATGGGTTCAGGTTTGGGCTGTTGCAGTCCAAAAATTTGTACTCCAAAAATGAGGACATTTTGTGGCCAAGACCTCCTGTACTTTTTTGGCATTTTGGGCCAGTGCACTGTCTTGTTGGAAGGTGTTATTTCTTCCTTGGGCTCTTATTTCATCTATCAAGGAATGTTAATTAAAAGTGAAAAACCAGAACCAGTGCAATGCTAAAGCTGGGTCCGCACAAGGTCGCCCGGGCCTATAAAATCTGTAGCGTTGCTTGGCTGAGGTTATTAGAGAGGTGGATCTCAATATGAATAATTGAATGTCATTAAATATAGTTTTGAAAAAAATAAAAAATATTAAGATTTGCCCAAGTTATCTTCAAGACCACCCATTTGTATGTTTATTTTATTTTCATTTTAAAATAATTCTAATAATAAGGTTTAAAAACAAATAAATTTATGCAATTATCTTTGCAAAATAAATCGAAGCTATATGTACGTACATTTTTACCTAAAGAAATGTAAAAAACATAATCGATGCATTTTTTTATCTCATTTGAATAAATGTTATTCATCTAATAGCGCCCTTTTTAATTTAATAAGTAATTAATTGAACCACACAAAAGTTATAAAATATTAATGAAACCATAATTTCTCTATAATAGGAGGAATATAAATGATTGTGAAATAAAAGCACTACTCAGAAAATCAATTACGGAAAGAAAATACTTTCTATGTACATGAAGAACGTGAGAACTACTTTCTTTTAAGGACAACACAATTAATGGAATTTACATAGATATATAATGATGAGAATACTAAGAAGAAGAAAATTGATGCCAACGACAGTTAATATCTTAGAAAAAAACTTGTCAAAATAGTCATTTACAGTAGGAGTTACGGTTTTAGAAAGTTTCATAATTATGGGACAATATTTATTATGTAGGTATAGCATTCATGTAACTACAAAAAAAAATGTTCTTCAAAAGGTATGTTTCTGCCATTTAATCTTCTTCTTTCTTTTTTTTTTTTTTTTTTGAAAAATTGGACATTCCTTTAACGACAAAAAAGCATGACATTAAGGATAATATTATATGGACAGGGATGGAATCAAGTAACTGAACAATATTGTCAAGTAAGTTTGAATCATAGTAAAATGAATTTTAAGACAAAATTAAATTCATTTGAAATTTAAATTGATTAATAAGCTGTTGTATCATTCAATTTGATCACCAACTGTAAGCAGGAGTTAAAGACTGAGCAGATCTTTATTACATCATTCTTGTTGAAGAAGGATTATGTTCCTTTTTATAGAGAGCTTCAGGGATATTTGTTTGTCTTCCTTCTTAGTTCTGGCCACAACTAGATATTAGCTGGATTAAGTTCAAGGATACCCACTTATTAGCTTTAACCATGTGGAAAGTTTGGCAATATGACAAGGGACTTTGCCTTAAATCTACATGAACCTTGTATCTGGAGAGTGTGTGGGTTACAACCATAGGATCACAACATTCTTAAATTAACACCTTCCTTTGATGTAGAACTTCAAGCAAAGGTCGTTCTTGATGGTCTCGGCAAATTTCCTCCTACTGACCTCCTCCAAGTATGAGTAGCCATTGGGATGCCATTAATTGCATTGATTGACCTCTTGAGCACATCTAGGAAGTGGCTAGTCTGGTTTTTGGGTATGTATGAACTACATGAGGAACGGGAAAGTTATTGCATTCGTCATAGACTATTAACCTGGGATATTTTGTAATTTTTATGATTGCTTTATCATCACTGCCGGCCTCAAATAATTTTGAAATGACTTTACGTTTGTCCTCTTGCTGCTTTATGATAAAACGGAACATATTAAGCATTAAAAAAAAGTTATTATCGATGGACTGTACATTCAGGATAATTTAGAGCTTAGCAAGATAAACACTTTATATTTAAAAAAAAAATCAAATTATAAATAAGTCCAGATATTTTTTGGTACTCCTGTGTGTACAAGTGTTATCTTTCAAAATCCCAGGTTCCTTTTTTTCGAGTTTTCTCGGAGTATAACACAGACATGATTTATTTTGTTGTTTTACAAAACCTCAATTAGAAAGAGCCACATTGAAAAATTCATGATTACTGTTTGAATTTTTGAGGAAAACTTTGGTAGAAAACAAAATATAGAATATTAAAAATGAGTTAGTTATTTTGATGAAGGAGAAGTGAATAAGTGTGGAAATAGGAAAACAACAGAGCTTAACTAAAACAGCAAGAAAGTCACTCCAAGTTGAAGATTTTATGGATTTAATTACTCTTCAATTTTTTAAGTCTCAGACGTGTGCATTACTGTTTGTTACCAAAGCTATAAGCCAAGTGCTTTCTGTATGCATTTTTTTAAAGCGGAATTTAACTAGTTATAAATTTATTATCGATGATTGAAAGAATATCATTAAATATTTTTTATTATTTTTCTACCCCTACGATGAGTATGAACAATATAAATTTAAAATGTTTTATTTGATAAATATGCATTAATTTTTAAACACACAATCATCCACTATTTACAATAAATTCAATATCTTTTTTCTTCGACTAGAGTTTTATACTATGTTTTCACATATGTGAGGGTATATTATGTCATTTTAGAAGGGTTTATTGATGTTTAGAAACGAGACATTGGTGGAATTTAAGCTGCCTTGCTAACTAGCAGTTAACATGTAAAATCTGAAGGCAGAGGTTTGGTTTTGATAATTATAAAATTTTCTGGATACTCAAGGAAACGGCTGCATTGGATTATTTTTAAATGTTCAATAATTTTATCGTGCTAATACAATATAAATGTAATGAAAGTGTAAATGATAATATTGTCTTTCTATGAAATTGCTAAGTTAAATTACTTCAATATTTACTTCAATATCCATTTTAATGTTGAGGTGGCTCAATATCTCAGTGTATTACTTTCGTAAGAATTTAAAGAGAAGTCACGGAGATTAAAACTGAGTTATTTTTTTATCTTTAATATAATTTTTTATCAGTATTTTCCACGTAATTATAAATATATCTTTCATTTTATTATTGGAGTGACGATTGTTATTCAAAAAATTAACAAAAACAGATTTGTTAGCTATAAAATTCTAATAAGGTAAAAAAATTATCTTTTATCTAAGAAAAGCAATTTATTTAAAATATAACGTTTTTATTAATTTTATTACAAAATTTTAAGGGTATTTGTAGTCAGTTACAAATTTTTACAATGTTTAACATTTTTCATTTGTGTATTCTTTATTTATTTTATTTATGTATAAATATAAAAAGGATCTTCACAATCAGACATTTCAGGCTAAGTGCAATATTAAATATGATTTGTAGCTACAAGTATGTTGTAAAAAAGTAAAATTTTTGTTGACTACTCTAATCGGTATAAAGTCTCTTCATAAGTGGCTTACATCCAAATCCATGGATAAGGTGAATACTTGTTTCGTTCCAGAATGCCATAGTACTTAAAAAACATCAAAGCCTACAAAAAATTATTATTGTACTTTCTTTTCTTCGTGTTTTACCTTTTGTTATTTTTATATTTTCAGAAATTAAAGAACTGTTCTAGATTAGAGAAAATTATATATTACAAAAAAGTGCAAAATAAAATTTTTATGATGGGTTTGATGTTTTCTAACTTATTGAGAATATACTTTATCTTATACAATTTTACAAAATATAATATACATAAATTATATAGTTATTTTATTCATAAGTATATATTAGTAATATACAACAAACTCTCTTTTTTCTATTGTAAATGTGGGCCAGTGTGTTATATAGCATATGATAAGGGTTCCTTAGTGCTTAAAAGCGCGGCGGTGGAGGAGTTTAAACTGCTTTGGGGCTCAGCACTTCATCCGTACAACTTGAGGGCTGGAGGAGGGGTGTATATTGTGAAATTATAAGGGTTAGTTGACGCTCAGGGAAGTGGAGAAGGATAAATTTAACTTGCCTTAGGACCCAGCAGTTCACTTACACAACTTGTTGGCCAGGGTGTAATATAACATATTCAAAGAGTTCTATCCTGGCATATTTCTTCATCATTCAAGTTTTATCGTCCGATTATAATATAAATTGCTACAATATTGCACAAGATGATATTGTCATGAAATGTAATTACTCACAATCATATTTCTTATAATGAACTTGTTTCATGTTGATATTACCCACAACAATTTTGACTCGCAATGCTAATTTACACAATGATATTACCCACAACAATTTTGACTCGCAATGCTAATTTACACAATGATATTACCCACAACAATTTTGACTCGCAATGCTAATTTACACAATGATATTACCCCAACAATTTTGCCAGCAAACTTTTTACGAAAATTGTTTTACGGGACACCATTGTAAGTTTATAAATAATTTAAAATTAAAATTATGTTCTAAACGATACTCTTTTAATTGTCGAGATTTTTTTTATATTAGGTAAACTCTGAGTATTCTCTTTGGTGTTTTTGACATTGATTCAAATATAAAAGATGGTTCTTGATCGGGTATCATGCTCTGTTTACATTAGAGTATTGTCTTTATGTTGTATGACTCACATTTCCCAATCGTAATTTCAATTTCGTTATTTATTCCAGGCCCATATACAAATTCAGTTGCTCTTCTTTTAGTTTTTGAAATTCCTTGATGAGGAGAATTGATTTCGAGAAGCATATTTCTTTGACAGGCTTTGTGTAGTAGGATTTGCGTACCTTTCAAAACTTAACCATTATCAACATATAAGTCTTTTTCCATATTTTTTCTAATAATTTAATGAATCTATTTTTAATATCTTCTTATCACTTGGACCGTTTTCGAGGAACTTAACTAAAACTTCAGAATCTTTTATAATATTCATATTCTTTGATAAATATCACTGAGACCATTATTATTTATTACAAACGTAGTTACATATTCAAATGTCATAACCAGAAAAATACACTTAAAAATTCATTGAAAGAGCCTGTAAGTCACTTTTTACGGTTCTCACACTTGGCTTGATAAATTGGAAGTATGAATTCACATTCCTAGACGAACAACTTTGAGCATTCGAGTCCTTTAGATAATTACGTAATGCAGCCTTTCGTTCTCTTTGGGCAAGAAAGAAGGATTATGAAGAGACGAAGACCATCATTCTATTGCAATTTCAGATTGCTCCAACTGTACTGAGCTTTACAGTTTTCCTCGCACTCTCCAACGACTCCACCTTTGACTACCTGCCCGAATCCTCTCAGTGGTTTGTCACTCCACAGCCAACCACCTCTTCTTCTGACACACCTTGGATCATAACAAAGTGGAAATCGCTGCTCTTGCATAGTATTTTGCAAATACTTGTCCGTCAATCCAAGAGTCTTGTCCAATATGAATATTCCATCATGTCCAATGATATTGTAATTAATAATGGAGAATTAAGTGATTAGCACTCCTTCCATTGGAACCAATGTCGTGTTTTTTTTTTTTTTTTCTCTTATTATATAATATATGGGGGAAAGATATTTTATCAGTTTAAAAGAATCTTGCCATTTTTTATATTAGACACTTTTCCCTTTTTTTTTGTCTTGCCATTTTTTCCGCTGCCATTTTTTCCTTAACATTTTTTCCATTGCAATTTTTTCCTGACACCATCCACAGTAACATGTTCTTTTTCTTTTCTCCCAATTACTTTAAACTGACAATGTTGGAAATCCATTCTTATTTTGATAACTTTTGCATTTTGATTTAGTTTAATAATTTTTTTTTTAATGATTGGGAGGGAAGGATGATCTGTAACAATGTTAAAGTGAGTTAATGGGCTTAGGTAATTATGACATTTTTTAATTCCCCATTTGATCGAATGTACTTCTAATTCAATCATAGCGTTGAAACCACATTCAATTAGTCTAAATTTATCAGCGTGTTTTTGTAGTAAATTAAATCCAAGTCCTTTAGTTCTTGATGTACCAGTCTCTAGACGTGTTTCTGTCATAGGATGGCTCAAATAAGTGGCTACAGCAATTTGTTGTTCATATCATTAATTGATTTAGAGTGGACATCATTCCGTGTGAATTCTTTCTTTATCTTAATTAGACCTCCAGACTTCGGTTAATATGGTATTTTTATTTGACATCCTTGAATGTTCTTTCAAATAGAAGTTAGACTTGTATCTAAGGTCTCACAATGCTTACATATGAAATATAATCCTAATTACTGCCCCATATAATGAAAGGTTTATTTTCTACAAATAACCGAGAATATACTATATCTTACACAATTTCACAAAACATAATATACATTAATTATTTAGTTTTTCAAACGGAAGTTATATATTAATAATATACAACAATTATTTTCACTAATTATAATATTTTACAACTAGTAGCAGGAGATCTATACTTCCTGAAAATTCTTGACGTTGTTTGTTGAATCATTTATCATTTGGAACGTTCAATACTTTAGTCAAATTTTTTAAGTACATGTCAAAAACAAGTAGTTCCTTAAAGTAATTTATAATATTCAGAAAGATATATTAAAATGAAAACTGAAGAAGAAAAAAGGGTTCAAAAATTGAATTGTGGGGAATGAAATGAGGATTCATTTCATTAGGAATTATATTGATCCCTTTAAACATTTTATAAAAATTTCGTCTGTGTACTTATTTTATACAATATATTGTAAATATTGAATAAATTCGACAAACTACCCTAATTTACAATTATATATGTACATATCAAATAAGTAAAATATAAGAATAACCCATATCGTATTTCCTTTTGCAAGCCTTTTCTTCCTTTTAGTTGAAATATTCATTGACTTTTCATAATATTATAATCCTGCATAACATTTTATTTGAAATTGTATTATCGTTTTTAATATTGCTTATTAATATTTTATTATAAGCGGAGCTATACATTTGTATTTTTATATGATAGCTAAAATTTATTAAGAGACATAATAGGATTGCCACAATATATATACATGTATGTTTGTCAAGGGATCTATAAGAAATGGCATTCCAGTCCTTTCAGAAATTGAGCATAGGTATAGTATGATAACGTAATACTTCCCTTATTTATTCAAAATAATAAATTACGAATTAGACATCAATTGAGACAAAAGAATCGACAGCTGATAAGTTAAACGTTGACATTTCCTTTATGTATTTTGATTTTGACGAATTTTATCTTCAAGGCTTCCTTTATATTTGCTGACGTTGAAACCAACCAGTTGGAGGGTCTAAGTCTTTCCTTATAATGCATTCAAGTCTCTGCAAAAATAGAAGTAGTTCTTTATCGTCTTATTTATGATATTTTTTAACTTACTATATTGCGTGACAAATTTTTTGTTAGTTTTCATTGTTTTTATTATAAAATTATATAAATATTGTTTTTTTAAGGATAACAAAAAATGATTACATTAGAAAGTATATTTATTAAGTATATCACTTCATTTATCACAACGCACAAATAACCTCAAAAAAATCCCTTAGAAATAACACAAATTCACGTGACAAATATATTTTGTTAAAAAATGGAAAGTTATTTCGCCAAAAAATCTAAGTAAAATCAGCAAGGAAGATGAAGGTTATTTAATAAAACAATGGAAAAAGTTATAATACATATATAATAGTTAATAAAAAAGGAGGAACTTAATATTTTGAAGCATATCACAAATCATTAATATATTCACAAAATATTTTTGTTTTTTTGCGGGTAAGTTAAAACCTAATAGAATGGATAAGAAATGCTTTAAATTTAGACTGCAAAGGGATCCTTAAAGTATTTAATTGTAAGCATGTCTTTTTTTTTAAATTTTAAAATGGCTACTAACATATCATAAATGGTTAAAGCTATCATAAGCTTAATGTTAATAAGTAGATGTTGTTAAAAAAACTACCAAAACACTATAAGCTTGCAATAATTTCATAATCAAAATAGTTTGAAAACAAAAAAATGCTATAATATTTTGGACTGACCAGTGAAATAAGACATTTGGAAGAGCCCTTATTTCTGGAACAACAAAAAGCTACAACTACAAAATTTACATCAAAGTTGTATAATGAAATCATGATTATAATCAAAAAGTTAATCATTTTTTCCAAGAGAAATTGGACAAAGGGTCATTTCTTGTCAAATAACCCAAAAAAAAATATATATCTAACCCTGACCTTTTGACATTGTGATCCATTTTTACACACAACCTTAAGTTAATGAGTAGATCAACTGTGCCACATTTCAGCACATAATTCTTAGTCGTTCCTGAGATATAGATACTTGTACCAGTCTTTTTTCGAACAAAATGTTCAACGTCTTTTTTATGTCTTATTACTGAATGCTACTGTTCCGTCTTTTTGGATTAAAATGAGCTTACCTCATAAAATTTGGTACTTTACTATTTAGAAGTGTGATAATTCCAGAAATGAAGTTAAAAGTAACATATTTATGCTTCTTATCACCTTAAATTTGATTTTTTTTATTACAAGAATCATAAAATACAATGGCAATCACTTGATCAAAAATAAAAATAAATCCCCACTCTTATGAAACATTTGCAACATATTATACACATAAAGGGTTATCATTGTGCTAGGAATCAAGTTGGTTTTTTATCATAGTTCTTAGGGGGGGGGGGGGATCTCAAACTTATATTATTTTTTTCTGGAAATTTAGTTAATATTACGTACGTATTCAAACTTCAAACTTATTTTATGACCTTTAGACTTAGAAAAGAAAACTTAACATTGGTCCACTATACGATCAAGCAATACAAGGAGATCGATAGTGTCGATGAGAGTCAAGGAGTGGTCGCCCCAGGACCATGAGAATATCCATGTTGATCGAGGCAACGAGATCAAAGATCAACCATAAAAAAAAAGTAATCCAAGAGAAAAATGGATAATGAGGCTAGTATGTCTCGAGAAACCTTGCGTAGGGTGGTCAGGGAGGACATGATGATTAATCCATATTCTCAGCTAGGTAATAATGGCCAAAAGGCTGATTTAGGTGAAGATGCTTCTGAAATTAAGTGCAAATATTAAAAAATGAACCTTTTTTGTTAATTTATTATACTTTTGTAAAAAAGAATTGATTTTAGCAGAGTAAATATTTGCAAAAATAGTTCGTCGGTTCAATCAAAAAGTTTTTTATTCATAGTAAGAATAAACTCAATTATTTGTTTTATTCATTAGGTTGAAAAAATATATCTAATGACTTATATACTTTAGAAAAATAATTAAAATTAAATATCAAACTAGCTATGGAAAAAATAAATAAATTTGTTTCAAGACAGAAAAATTGTCATTATTTATGTAATCAAATAATTTATCTACGCCATTATATAAATAAAGAATTTTAATTACAGGAAGAAATCATATATAATTATAATTTATTATGTTTTGAAATAAACTTAATTATTTTTCTTTTATATTGCCTAATGGCTTATTGTTTTGTATATCGTTAAAAAAATTAGAAAGTAATAGTATTTTCCTTGTTAGAAATTTAAAAACTTTGCAAGGCCATGATGTTTCTTATTAACAATAATCAACTTGAATATCGAGTTGTAAAGTAACGACCATAGTTGATCTTTTTTCTAATTTTTAGGCATATGTGATACTTATGAAAGTTTTTTTTTCTTGCTTCATCACAATGGCGCGTAAAACGTTTGGTAAACAATAAGTAGTTGAGTGTTTAGCTATATGGAAGTCCTGGTATCTTTATTAGATTGTTCAACTTTAGCATAATGATCAATTATGGAGCAATTCATATAAAAAATATTTTTTATGGAACAAAGGTAAAATTATAAAAGTGATCCCTCCACGGAAGTGGCCAAAATTTAAAGGACATTTTTGAGACTTTTATTTCATTTCTGAAAAAGTAGAAAAATCAAAAGAAATATAGATGCAGTGTTTGAAGTTTTCAATTGTAAATTTCTAACCTCAGGAGGAAAATGGTTTATTTTTCATAAATTATCTGGTACCTTGAAAGTTAAAAGTAAATTTTATAAAGACATACGTGAAAACTATTAAATTAAAACTACTGATCCTTTCATGTGGGAATGTCCTCTATTAAATATTATTACCTATATTTCGACATTTTTTCATTTTTAGATAACTATTTTGGATACAACCACCAAAGAGACAATTTTCGACATTCATTAGGGGAACAGACAGTCAAGCCATTAATGTAGTCTTTACTAAAACTTAATACATTTTGTACCCCTAATGTCGAAAAAGAAGATATGTTATTGCTTGTATATATTTCGTTTTAGTTGCTATCTTTTGTCTATTTTGTATGTCTGTAAAAATTTGAAAACATAATAATAAAGGCCAAGAAAAAAAAACATTTTAATAGTAGGCCATACTCAAGACAGTTGTAACACATTTTTTTAATAAACAAACATAAAAATATAAGATATTGTATATATGTATATGTTTCCAAATTAAAAGATTTTTTTCTGCATACTTTTCTTAATCAGAAAAAAAACCTTGTAAGTACAAGAAAATGACAAAGAACAGATTTTTTTATAGTTTATTAAATTCTGCGTTTTGTATAACGATAACAAAAACAATTTTTTTTTCTACATTGGCTTTATTGGCATGTATTCAAACATTTATAATTTGTTAATTATGTGACATTAGATACAAGAAAAATGATTTGTTAAAACATATAGACAAACGAAAATAATGAAAAATTTCAAAATAAAGGAGAATCAGGAATATTTGAAATAAATATATACAAATAGCACTTATTGGATGTGATATCAAGAAAAATATTATAAATTTTTAATTAAATATTCGTGTAAAATTAATAATAGGTAAAATTCGATATAATTTATGTTACGTAGTTAATAGACTATCTTTGGATTTTTTTTATAACTATATCAATTTTTTCACTATTCGAAGTAGAAAGGACAAAAAACATAGTTTGTTATAATGTAAAAACATGCAATTCTTAATAAAAATGGTAGAGGATAAAAATATAAATTTTGGGCTGTTTTGTGTTTGTCAAGATAAAATTAATCAAGAACACACCTCCTCAATTTAAGGGAAAACATTTATTGACTTGTGTCATTCGTAAAGTTTTAAATTGAATAAACAGAAGTAATTTTACTATTTTATATGTTTTTTCTGTTTATTTATGCAGTCTACAAATTGCTACATGAGCAAATTTATGTTTTGTACTAATGTAACTTTTGACTAACTTTTCTTTTATATAATTTTAATAAAATTAATTTTCTATATTTTACTTTCTCCCACAATTTCGTTTACTATTATATAATTTAAATAAGTGATTCCTACATTGTTCATTCCTAATTTTAAACTTCCCCAAATCAAGAATAAAATATTTCGAAACGTATGAAGCCATATGTATACTTTTTATTTCAAATCACAGCATACAATTAAGGAAAAAAATGATGGAATTACATTATAATTAATTTTTTTTTCACATCAATATCAATGATAAATAGATTAAAGGATAAAAATACAACAAATACATGAATGATTAATACATACCATTAATTAATTTAAGTTCGTTAAAACCAATAAAACCCACACTAGGAATATTAAAATATTTGTACATTTAATTCATAGAGTTCAGGCTCTGTTGATTTCTAAACATTGTTCCGAGGAATTAATTAAAAAAATTATATGACAATAATAGTATAAATAAACAACGGCAAACCGACTTTTTCCAAAAAAAATGTAATAAATCCCACATTTATATTTGAACTTTTACTCTCTGTAAATTTTGGTTTTCATACTTTAGTTGATTGTCTTCGTATTCGAATTTTAAAGTGAGCCACATCATTGAATGCCAACGGCAAGAAACAATTTGAACAAACAATGAAGTTAACAAAAGCAATGATACTGTTTAAAATATCAAATAGTAGGATTTCTTCTGATACTATTTAAGCCTTAGAGTTTGCTTTTGTCTTATGCCAAAGTTATGCGCTATTCAACCAAAATAGCATGAAGCTTTGCAGACAATTTTTATATAATTTTATTGAAAGGAGTTATTTAATCTTGTGAAACTTTTGTGAAGGAATTGTTTCGGATGTGAGTTTAAGACTCTTGACTCGTTTGTTTTTTGTTGTTGTTTTTTTTTTTTTTACTTTTTTTAAATGGTTTATTATTAATGCTCGTTTTACTCGTCATATCTTATTAATATTTGTTTAACTATATTTTCAAATGACATGTCTGATCGTATTTTAATTTATTTTCCAAACTTTTTACTGCTGTGTATTAGCACGTATTGAAAAATTATTCGGGAGGTGAATAATTTTAAACTACTATGTTTATTTATCGAAAGGTTCATGAAAATCTGAATACTAGGAATTTTAAACTTCAACAAGATATACTTTATTAATTATCAATTTAATTTCAACAAAATTATTAAAATAAATACATGTATTGTATCATGATACGATTTTTATTTATTGAATAATTTTTTATGATATATCAGTACTTCACACGCCCACAATTTCGTACAAATATTTAGAGAGATTGAAAGCTAAGGAAAAGCCGAAGTTACTGAAACGTATCCATTATTACGATAAATTATGTTTCATTTCTTTAAGACTAGACTTTTTATGGATAATACATTTGTACACACAAAGTATTATTAGAAACATAATAATTCTCGATGTATTAGAGTATAGAAATATTAAAAACAACTATAGTAATTCTAAATTATATTATATATTAAGGTTAATAAACTGGAACAGAAGGAACTAAACTATTATATGATTAAGTAAGATATATACATAATAATTGATTGAAAGTGATGAAAAACTAAATAATAGTATTATTGAGAATAAAATAGCAAATAAAAAAGGGGAAAATGCAATTCTGCTGCGAAAGGTGCAGAATCTTTCAAAGTATAAAACAATTCTAATGTTTTTATTACGTCCAATTTATCATGCTTCTTATTCCAATCCCTTATACTATTCTTTGCAATGCGAGTTCATTTTACTGATTCTAAGTAACCATGGACAGAGCTAATGAAAGATTACAAACTGATGAACTTATCCCTTGATAATCAGTTGTACGTAGGGTCAACTGTAACATTGATTTGATATAATTTATACTAGATATATAATACTGCAGAGTAAATAGATTGGTAATGAGTGGATGTGTAACTTTTTTCTTTTTTTGTTCGTCTGCATTCTTGAAGATCTATTAAAATTTCTAGAGATGAATAGTTTGTCTCATATTAGAGAACTCTCGTTATGTGGAAAAAAAATCCTTCTTAAGCCTTTCAGCATTCAGCAGGGAAATAACGGTATGTAGTACACTTGAAAGGATACTATCGTACATGATATATGAAGGGGTTTATATACCGTGTCTTATTTACTTAAAAATGAATATTTACCAATAATAATTTTAATTTTCATATATATGTATCAAGACATTAATAAAAAATACAAGCTCCTGTTTTTTTAAAAGTTGAGAAATTCGAACAATTTACAAAATTGACCTATGGAACTTTCCATAGTTAATTTTCCAATATAAATAGGTTATTCGATGATGCCATGTTATACTAAATTTTTCTTGGGTCATTTCATAAATATTGGTTCTTCGCTGTTTACATCTGGTCACTTTTGTGTCTTTCATTTTGGATCTTTAATGCCAGTCAATGGAGGAGTGTCTATAGAATTTGCATCAAGAAGAATGGCATTATGAATATAAAAAAACAAAGAGCAACATCACAAATGTAATGAATAATTACCCTATTTGGGAGCTAAGGCTTCCTTAACCCACGATTTGTATTCAATAAACTCACCTAGTATATTATTTACGCAAATAATTAGCATTTAGACTTTTCATGTTAAAACTAATTCGAGTCTTTTTTCATTTATTGTTAATAATAATTATGAATAATCAGTGTCCTCAGAGTAAGTTTGCACTTTAATATTGATGTCGAAACGCAATGTCTATAACATTACTTATTTTCAATAACTTCCGATTTTAATCTTGGATATTCTCAATTAATATCCATAACTATATGTATTCATATTTATCACAATATCTTATGATATCAACACTTTCATACACCCCTAATAAATAGATGGGTGTCTGATCTCTCTTAATCATTAATATAGCTGTCATTAGTGGCGGTGAAAGGCCTGGCACCTGCTGAAAATGTTTCCTCTCTCTTGACTTCCCGGTGCTCGCTGACAGTGGCATTGAGGGGTCGGTGTTTGGATGACAGTCACTGCAGGCTTTTGTTTGGAATTTGGAAGGATTGGCATCAGCACTAAAGGGGGGCCAAAATTGTCAAAAATTAGTTCAATGTTAACTCCACTCCTCCCATAAAATTCCTAAGTACTGTAACGTGACAAGTTACATTTGCCTTAATTTGTGGACGCACCTTAATAGTTGGCAACTCCATGTCGAGTCACCAACTTACGGCGTTTCTACTAATAGACGATTCTATTGATAATAATACAATTATATTTCATACCAAAGTACATTCTAATAATATAAATAATATTTATATTATGAGATGTCCTCACAATATATTAATCTTCAACTAAAGATACTAAAAAAGTTCACAAAATAACTAAAAAGTATATGTAGATTAAATTTAGTAATTATCAGATTAGAAATTTTGACCGTGATACACTAACATTTAATTATAGATGGATGTAAAGCTACATTTCATTTAATCAAAACAATCGTTGTTATGAAATGATAAATACATAATTATCATAGAATTATAAAAAATATAATAACAGGAATTAAAAATCCCATATATCAACAATTAAGAAAAGCTCCTACCTTAAGATCATATACCGGTGGCTCAATACCCATTGAATCTAAGGATAGTATATATTATAATTAATACTGTAAATAGATGTATATCTGAGCTCAAAAGTGTCAAAAAGAGTGAGTGGAATAAAATAATTAAAAACTAATTCAAAAGTGTCTTGCAATGGAGGAGATGGGTCTCTTTCATTGCTTGTGTCCACCCTCACTATCCTCTTTCCACCCATTTTTTTTATAGCTCTCTTGACAGTCTGCTGTAAAACTCCGAGATCTTTCAACCAAAGGAAATTTGTTTGTCTTGTAAGAAAAAAAATATAAAAACTTGGCGTGCAATAAGTTCTATATGCCTTATTTTTTTTCTTCAACTACTTTTCTTTATAGTTCAAACAAAAATTTAAAAAATCCCCATATAAAATTTCAAGAATATCATAACATAAATTTAGTAATCTTTAAAAAATTATTGAATTTAAAATCTGAAAATGTTTTTGCTGATAATGTCACAAAAAAAATGGTAATTTTAAAAACTTTGAGGCCGTTGAGCTAACTATAATTTTTTTTTTTAATTTCGCTGAAACTTTGGCAAATCTATTTTTCATAAATAGGAACGGTTTTTTTACCAAACAACCCGGACATATCAATAAATTGGAAAATAAGAAACACCTTAAAAAACCATATGGCAACATTGTTTTTTTCTCATTTCAAGTCGTCACACAGTTTTAAAGAATTAAACGAACACTAAAAATTAATGCATCCCCATAAAGACAAACGTCGTTATATTAGGCTATTTAAATATATAATTTATATTCGGCTATTTATATATATAATTTACATTAGTTCTACGAATATATCAATAGATGAAAATATATTTGATTACGACTATTGGGATTAAATCCTACACTGGTCATATACCTAAAGTGAGTTAAGATCCATCATGAAGCCTAAGAAATAATAAAATTATCATCAATTTTAAATTACAATGATATATCCAAGTCATAAAAAGTGGGATTCTAATTTTTGCAAAATCACAATTTTCATAAATATATTTTACTCATTTTTATTTTTTAAATTATAAATATTGGTCATTAAAGATTAATATAAAAAAACTAAGAATTTTATGTAATTTTATGAGATAGAAATTTAAAAAAAAATTTCACACATTCACTCTATGACGTTTCTTATGACCATTAAACATTTTAAATGATTACTTGCTATATTTACCCTGATTTCTCATTTCATTCATAAATCATAAAAATTAGAAGTAAAATCGTTGTATTTTATAGATATATTTTGACTATAAATCTTATAATTATGGAATTTATGACTCCTATAAGTATTTAATTTTTCATTTATTTTCAAAGCCATAATTAATTTTAAAAGAAATATATTGATTTATGTTCAAAAAACTTTTTTTTAAATAATTACACTTCACTTTTTAATTTATTACTGGTCAACCATCCTCAAAATTAATTATTTAGGAAACCATAATGTAATAATTACTCAAAGAAAGTTTAAAAACTGCCAAAAAAATAGGCAACTTTTTTAATACATATAAACCATATAAAAATTTCTTTAAAACGTATTTTGAATATTATTTAATTACAAATAACAATAATCAATGGATTCTTTTAACCAAATTTAAGTTTAAACAAGAAAATTTTAATTTTGTTTTGTTGTAGTGAAATAATAAGTTTGATTACTTTAGTACAAAAGTACATCCATATTTGGCTCTAATAGATCAGGCAAATATAATCATGTTTTTAGGTATGCTTTGCTATTCGAAAGATTTAAAATACATTATGCACTGTACATCGTAAAGTGAGCGTAACAAAAATGCATCATAGCATACAACATTAACAAAGTCATCTAGAGTTCAAACTTGATTATGGTTAGTACTTTGAAATTTATTAACTAGTAAAAAAACACATCTTCGTTTCTAAAATTTAAAAGTTCCACATTTAATCTCAATTGCACAATCCTCTGCACAAGGTTGGAAGAACTTATGGACTCTCATTACATACTCATCAGGCATGGCCATCCATTCCCAATCAGTGGAGGCTTCAGCTCAACTATATTTCTGTTAGGGTCATTGAAGTCATTGTAAATTGAATTGGCTCCCGGATGTCCTTATGGGACAATTCAGCGGAGATGAGCCCTGTTGTCTCAATCCTTTTCTCGTAATGTGTGCTTATGGTAGCAACTGGCGCAATGTTTTTCTTTGTAATCGACAGCTAATTATGTTCTCTGTAGCATGACCTATAGAAAAATAAAAACAAATACTATTAACCTGTCAACCTTGCAATTTTATAGAGGTATGGAAGAACGTTTTGAAAGTTAGCTACAGAGTAATATTCAACACTTTCTAGCGGAAAACAAAATGTATTGCAGCTGTATATTGTTCCCAAATTTAATCTTATTCAATACACAAAATCCTTATTCACAAAATGGAAAAATAAGACTTACACAATATTTGGTAATTATTCATAAGGTGGAGATTATGTACTTGTCGTTGAACTTAACGGCAGCTAGTATAATTACACTGAAATTTATGTCCACAATTTATAGAATATTATTGATCGACAAGAAACTACAAGTTCTATTTTAAATGATAAACTAATTTTAATTTCGTAATTACTTCATTTTAGCATTTCAATACTTATGTTCCAAATTATATCAATTATTTTACATGTTAGTTGTTTCTTTTAAGCTGTAATTATATTGCTTATACTTTTATGCAATTAGATTATCTTAGTCATAGCATCAGATGCTAGTAACATCTGACAGCATAAATCTTACTTTTATAATAAATAAATTGCAGCTAATCCAATGTAAGCATATTCAGATAAAATGGTATCTTCACCACTTTCTTCTGTAAAATCCCATTCAATATTTTAATTATTTTTTTTGAATTTTTATGCCAAATAATTTTATCTTTGCGAGGTTTCTTTGTCGCTGGAGTTTCAGATGTTTCTGGTTCAATTTCATTTGGTACGACTTCAGAAATCAAAATTCTTCTGGATAAATGATCAGAATTACATGTCAACTGATTGTCAGATAAATCAGAGTCACACTCAGTATCTACTGCTGCTTCTTCAATGGGCAGATCAATGGTTAAAACTTAAGAGAACTCAGTCTCACTGTCAAAATCTTTTGTTCAAGCAAAGATTGTATTTCTTCCAAATACAAAAAAATTTTAATAAAACAAAAGGCACTCACAACTATAGACACATATTATTTATCATATATATTCTTCAAAACAATAAATTTGTACATCATCTATAACGAGTTCACAAGAATAGTAACTGTGATGTAAAACAATACACGTCTTTTAGCTTGCAGCTTTATATCAACGCCGAGTGGGCAGTTCCCACCCTTTATATTTATGATAATAAATAATGAAATATATGTAAATTATGAAATAAATTTTTCAAAATTATTTCATGCATGAAATTATGCTAAAAGATTATATATATACTACTGTTTGTTTCGTAAAAACAAACTCTTTAGTTCAGTAGGATTGCCCCATATTTCTCCACACCTCACTTGACCTATTTTATATGGCTACTACTCATAAGGTAGTGACTACATATGTTTGTACTTTGTATCAAACATTTACAAAATTTATATGGAACTTTCTAATCCGTTATAGAAGATAGAAATATTTTTTGGTTGTATAGCAATAACAGTTTTTCTGTAGTGGGCAAATATGTCCTCAGTCGGAATGAAGGGGTTAATATAAAACAGTATGCACACAACTTTATATTTTCCCCTTCCTCCGACGTAGGAAAAACGAAGGAGACAAAAGAAAAAAAAAGAAAAGGATTGTGAGTTGATGAGCAAGCTTTCATCCCTTCCTTTTAGAAATTCTGGTAGATTGTAAATAGTCTATCTACACATAAGAATAAAAAAATATAAAAACCAACAGTTAATGTAAATTAGAAAAGCATATATACATAAAACACTTTCATAATATATATTTATGCCCCACCATCTATACATCCTTTCTTATACATATTCGTCCGTTCGTCCGATCCAAGCCGGACTTCCCTATCAGTAAAGTATCCAAGGATACGGATCAATTTTTCCATATATTTCTCGAAACTACCCAAGATCCCCTTTCCTCAGCACCGGATCGCATAGAGTATTGAGAGGACACTATTAGTCCACCCCATACAACTTTTAAAGTCTGATTACCATGTATTATTTATACAGGTAGATCAAAGATCTAAAAATAAAGAAACAAATAATTTATATTGAATAAATTATTTAGAAAATTAATAAACTGACCTTAAAAGGACCTATGGAACGTTTATGTTCCATTTCGAACAAATGGGGATATAAGCATGAGTAACTTTTTGAACAAAAGTTTTACAACTGGAGTAGTTGTGTACTAGTGCATGAAAACATACTGTAAATGAAATAATTTGTTCCTTATGGGGTTAACATGAAAGATAAGCGACAAAACCCAAATTTTAATGAGAACCTTTTATGTTAATTAACGACTCTTTTTTATTCTTCAAACAGTTCCTTTGTTAATTTTTTACCTATTCAATGTTTTGAATCAAAAAACATTTCCTACATTTTTTTTTATCCTTTAATAACTCAGTGTTTACATTAAAATACATCTTTCAAATATTCAAAAACATTTTAAAAAATTTGTTAGACAAGGAAAAAACATCATGATACATTTTGGGTAACATGTTAGTAGGTGAAAGTATATTTGACTCTATGTAAGGTCTGGTTTACGAATTATGTCACTCCAAAACCAAAAAATGACTTAATTAAGAAGGAGATATAGGTAGTAATGCAAATTCGTGTATATCTTTTATCTGGTCCATTTTTTTTTTTTTTTTTGAATAAATGAATTTTCTTTCCCTTAGCAGTTTTCATTATTATTTAATTCCTGAGTAGTAAACTCCCTTTCCCACTATAATCAATTATTTTCCAATCATGATTAAACATTCGTATGTGCTTTTCAAAGACAGAATGTAAAATTGAGGGTTTGTTACAGTATCATAATTGTATGTCATTGTTGGACTCATAGTAGAATTGAGGATCAACATCCGAGTAATTCTTGCTTGTTTAAAAAAACGTTATTGTCATTTATTTCCCCCGCCCATTCCTCTCTTGTCACAGCTGATTGTAGCTGTTCCCTTGCATTATATTTCTAAAATTGTCAGGGAAATTATGTTGATATTTGTTTTTACATGTTTTTGTTTGGTCTTTGAACTATAATTTAAGAATATCTTTGATTAAAGTCTTAAAGCAAAATCGGGCAAATAAAACTTGAGACGATACACAGTTGGTGTAATAACTTTTTTCCTAACAAGATGTCGTTCTTCACAAGTATTTATGAGTGGAAAACGGAGGACATAGTTAAAAAAATGATACAAAATTGAAATAAAGTAAATAAAATATTAGCTCAACTATTTTCCATGTAACTGAAGATGTTTTATTTTTGGGGTTTTTTACATTGTTCACAAAGCGCTTTATAAAATGGAAATTTAATAACCAAATGTTAAAGAATTTCATTAGTTTTTAGAAAAGATAAGCATTATAAATAGACATTTTTTAAATATGTTTAGTAGCCTAAATACCAATAGGGCTTCCTTAAGGGCCCTGTTCACGATGTCAAAACCCGTGGGGAGTTCCCTAGATATAGATACCCTTATTTTTGCAATTTTACGATAAACTCATGTGTTCAATAAAGATCAAATATTCTTATCTTTTGTAGAAGATATGTAAATTATATCTATGCTATTTTTAAGATACTTCAATTCGAATAAGAAAAGAATGAACAAATATCATATTTCTTTTAATCAATTATTTCAACGGTATATTTTAAAAGGTCAATTTAAAATCAAATATCAAATAAATGAATTGGATATGACATATTTATATTTGTGAATGAGTATTTACTTTTTCATCCCGAGATCGATAATAATTTTACAATAGTAAACTCCCAATTGATAAAAAACTTAAAGTTTCAAATGTCAAGTGACATAATTAGAATCCTTTTCAAGGTGGTCTAGCCTCAGTTCTAAGAGCTTGACAATTTTGTACTTGCCGCCGCTCAAAATAGATAACAAATAGCTACAACGTCAACATTACGTCTACTACAAGGTCCTCAGGTACTATGTCTTCACAACTATATGTGTACCCAAGACGGTGCCCCGGCACATACGTCCAAGTAGGCGCAGGATTTGTGCAGGGATAACATGGCTGCCTTCTGGCCTGCAGACTTCTTGCCTTTGTCCTCGCCTGATGTGAAAACTCCTAGAATTCTCTGTTTTGTGCTTTTGGAGGGCAAGACTAACAATTATCACCCAAAATTCGATCCGTTAAGGCCGTAATGACGGAGGAGTGGAACAACTTGTCCTCGGACTTCATCAAAGCAAGCAGTGTTTCTCTTCTTCCCTGTATTGAAGTCATCATTCAAAATGGAGGGAGACATATAGAATTAAAAGTGTAGAAAATTGTTAAGTTATCCAATTTTTTTCAAAAATTTATTATGAAAAAGTCACTAAATTGACTTTTGATGGGACAAAATGCGTGATTGCTCAATTTTGGGCTCCCGTGATACCCCCTAGTGTACATGCACAGGTAGAAAATTGTTTTTTGTTTTGGGTTAGTTAAAAAAATGGCATCAATCAACGAAGTATTCATTCCACAATCGTGGCCCTGTTTCAATCCGTGCAGGACGAGACGATGTTGAGATTTTATGAAGTTTTTAATTAAGAATTTTTTTAATAACGTTGTTGGTTATTATATAAAGTTATCACCCTGTATATGTACAAACGTGCTGTTTTATATTATCAATATATAACTTCCGTAAAAATAAGTATACATATATGTATTTCATATTATGTAAAATAACATATATTTTGTCAGTTAATGAGAGAACATCAAACCTGTTATTACAAGGCGGAGCTAGGAGGGATTAAAATGCACTATGATACCTGAGATACAAGAAGAAAATCTATTTTAAGTAACATTCTAGGATGATGTGTAATAAGGAGACCAAATTAACTAAAGTATAGATGTTTAGTTAGGCACAATTAAGATTATTGGTTGCAAAAATAAAATATGTGAAGGATATATTAATGGGAAATATTGCGAATAGCTTAAAGATTACTTGGAGGATATATCATTTCAAAAATTCAATCAGATAACGAAGGAATTTTTTATCATTAATGTATTAATCATCCCAAGAGATTGAAGCCAAATAGATCAAAACATTCACATAAAAAAATACATTAATGGAAATATTGTGTAAAGTAGATCAATATTTGATGTCAAACGTACCGAATATGAAGGTTGATATTTTGAGGCGAAATATAAAGACTGATAAAGAATTTATATCCAACCATCCAATTAAACCGAAGACAAGATTAATTTGTTATACTTTTTTTAAATGATTAGAAACATAGAATAATTATGTGAAATTATCTCACATGTTGGGAAAATTAGCAAAGATATTTTCCCAACATGTGGCATACCTGAATTCCTCACAAAAGATCGATGTATCATGGATATCCCTGCGAACAAAAATAAGACTCTATATGAAGTAATAGAAAACATTACTGAAAAACCTATCAGAAAAAAGACAATTGACAGCGATTCGATTCACAAAAAGGGTACATGGAAACATTCAATGAATTTTGCTATTTCTTGAAAATTTTAGTCGAATATGAAGAAATTTTTGTAATGAAGCCAAAAGATTGGTCAATTGCTTTAATAATTTAACATCAACGACGACGAAGTACAACAAAAGTTTTTGGAGAATACACCACAGATGAATTGGAAAGAAAATCTGAGTTTATGTGGAACAGTAGAAACGTCAAAGTATTATCAAAATAATCTAAATGACATAAAATCTTAGAGTGTTAACGCAAATAAAAAGTCAATTGAGTCAATATAAATCGAAGAAGAAAAAGTAAAAGGCATATGAGACCATAGAGCAAGAGGCCGGAAAGATTGTTTAGAGAATGAGGTTTCCAATTTTCTTCTAAGAATGGGAAATTTTTCCCTGCAAAAAGCGTCGAATGCACGAGATGTGGTAAGAGAGACCACTTTTCAAGATTATTCAGGTGTCTAAAAGAAAACTCTAGTTTGATTATCAACTCTTTTTTAAAGTTTGAATTGAATATAATTTTCATCGATGTATTGAAAATCCATGGAATTTACACCAAAAATATAAAAGCTACTTGTGACAGTGGTGCAATAGTAACCGTCGTTGGATCAAGAATATTAAAGGATATAAATATTGGACGTCGAATATCAATCATCGGGGTTAATGGATCTAAATTGGACATACAAGATGCTATTGATTTAAAATTGAAATTAGGAAACCGTATTTATAAAGAGATAGTTTACGTTGATAAGAATATCCTCAAAATGAGTTATTCATCCACAAAATGCTTACATCAAGCTGGGAAACCCCTTGATTTCGTTTGGTCATTAAAGGAAGAATCGACTGATTAATCTTCGGTAGGTGTACCAAGTATGAAAATGTTAGAAGCATTAAATATAAAAGATGTAAAATATCAGCTACTTTGTCTTTGTTTTTAGTATGTTGTTTTAGATAAAAAATCAAAAATCAAAATATACTCACATGTTATAATTTTTAAATAAACTAGAAAAAATATCAAGAATGATTTTTTGTAATCCAAACAAATATTGTAAATTTATAAAATCAGTAACTTTATTATTTTATTTATATAAAATTAAAGTTTATGTACATAAAATAAACATTTTAAATTAAAAGCAGTACTTATTACATCCCAAAATAGTCTTATAAATAATAATTAAACGATAATTAACTTTTAAATTAAATGTTAAAAGGATCACTATTTAAAAAAAAACGAAGTTAAATACAAAAAATTTAAGTTTCTCCCACTTTTCATTCGGCAGATCCGTCGCTCTTTTTCTTCATCATATATACTTATTTATTATTTTATTGTCATTAAAACTCTTTATCCTTGATATTGATCTCTGTTTCATTTGGAAGATGACTTCAAATGTTCAGCTTTTAAATTCAATAGAAACTTAATTGTGAAATTAATAAAAGAACTAAAAACTTAGGGGGGAAAAAAGCCTACGTGAATAAACTACAAATATGAAATTGATTCAATTTAAAAAAAATTAAATAACAAAGCAGTTGACATATAAGGATTAAGTTTTATCCTCTCAGGAGGGATAATATCCTATTAGATCTTCAGCATAGCTCCATAAAGTTAAACCAATATTCGGAACCTTGATTAAAAAGGATGAATATCTTGCTGCAGCTGCAATCATTATTGTTCTAAGATCTTCTTCCCTGATGTTGAAGCTTGAAATAGCATATTCATATACTTGATTTTTTTTTTTTTGCATTATAGCTTTTCAAAGTGAGTCCAAATAAAAATACTGGGGTGACAAATTTATCATTAATCTTTGGAACATTCAGTGAAATAAATTCTTTTACAATTTTGAGAACCGGGCAACTGGCTAAAACGTGCATCAAACAATTTTAGATCAGAGTAGAGGAAATGGACGAACGCCATTCAGTCTCCGCATTCTTGGAAAGATCAATAACTATTTTTGATATATTTTTAGATTAATATTCGACAGCAAGTTTCCCAGTTTCTTTTAGGCATTTTCAGATCAGGTATGTAGGTCCACTGAAATATCATCTATAAGTAACTTTTTTTTCTTTAATTGCCTTCTGAGCGAGCCAGGGAATAGCTGTTGACCTATGTAATGTATTATAAAACTATTAAGGTAAATCCTCTTTTGAAAATTGAAACTTTCATCATTGGAAGAGCACACATTTTTTTAGGAATATCCAGTTGGAATGGTACCTTGTATCTCATACAATTTCCAAAGTGATCTTACTTTAATAGCTGGTAATTTGCATATCCTTACTTTGGGTTCAATATACTAATATGAAGCACAATGGGTTTTTTATATATTTAATCTTCAAAGTAAACATCATTTCTTACTTCAGGAAGTAATTTAAAGTTACCTCCACCCATTTAGTTAATTGCTTGTCAGACATAGATTTTATCATCAATGTGGCATCGTAGGCAATTACATCTCGGCAAGAACCCAAAATCCACTCCAACCCCTTGAATTTCATTATAATTGAATCTCTAAGATCTTTTTGTGCAGCGGTAAATAATGGCACACTTAAGGACATCCTAGTCGGAAACTCCATCATCCATCATTATAGTTAAATGTCATTCAAGAGAAGAGCTCGGATGGGATTAAAGTATTCTTTGGGAAGAATTATATCAACTGTTTTCAAAATTTGACTGCGTACGACATAATCAAATCTTTTGTTGAAGTCAACTGCTATAATTGCGCCAACAGTTCCCTTTTTGGGTACAATTTCAGGACCAAACTGTATACGTCTTGAAATTTCGGATTTTTTATTTTCACTTTTATGAAGCCTTTTTGTTCTTCACGAAGCTTGGAGTTCAAAATTTGTTCCATTTTAATGGCCAGAATAACTGAAGGAATGTAATAGTTCTCATTGAGCGCAATGATGTGTCTACCATTTTTGATGTCGGTAGCCACCCCATTTTTTAGGGATCAGTACTATCCAGCCTCTTGTCATGGATTTTCGAAGCTTCCACGAATTTTCATACATTTCCCCAGTTCAACTAAATAAGGAACAACCTCATCTACGTATTTGTTTGAAAATCTTCAATCAGTATTATTTGAACAAGAAGCTATTCCATCTAAAAAATGCTTATTGATATAACATTGTTCGTAGAATTAACTTAGGACGGCAAAGAAATGGCTGTTTCACCACCAACAAGCTTTTGATAGCACGTATAAAAGATCTTTAAAATTCCCTGTGGGTCAATATTCACTCAAGTCTTAACAGTGATCAGGTATTCTTATTATAACAGCAAGTCGTTTAGACTAAACGTAGTAGTATTTTATTAGTAGCTGAGAGTATTATGATTGTTTATGGTAATTGAGTATTTGCCCATAAAAGTTTATGGTAATTGAATATTTACTCCATGATAGTTTATGGTAATTGAGTATTTACTTCATGAAAGCTTATGGTTAATGATTATTTTTGCGCGTAGTTGTGTTTACATATGATATTATGAGCATTAAAGAACAAAATGAATACTTTCTTACCTTTACATTGTATTCATATTTATAGACGCTAAGTGGTTGCGTTTTAGAAAACTCAAATATTTGTAAAAATAAATATAGAGATTCGATCTACATATTTTTTTTTTTTTTTGTTTTCTTGTTAAATTAAATTTTAAAAAAAAGTTTTGTTAACAAAGTATATGTTAATCACTATAAAAGAATATTAGATCTTTATATATTCGTCCTTCGCTTGATGACATTAGATGTCAACAAACAGTCATAACTTTGGCTTCAAACTTGCCCAAGTATTATATAATGTAATCATCTTTAGGTGTGCTACTTATCATTTTTTGTTCTTAAATCTTGAAATCCACTCTTTTTCCAGATTACATAGATTTATCATTATCAAAATTTTAGTATAGGTATATATAATCTATATTCTTGATATTGACATTAATTATGAAATGATCATTCACTTAAACCTTTAAGTACCAGTCAATTTATTACTGCCTGATTCTACTTGGGCAAAAATTAACTTTTTTTGGCATACTTTTTTCTTAATATATTAGTATTTTTACAAGGTTTACTTCTGTACAGTTAATCATAAAGTCGATTTTATATCTTTACAATGCATTAAGATCAAATCAGAGCTTGTTTACACTGGCTATTTTGTAGTGATTAAGTGATGTTGTTTTTATCAATGAAGTTTTGGGAATCATTGTAAAAGCTTCTTCAGATTCAAAGAAGAATCATTGACAAAAAGGAACGGTGTTGCGCCGTGACGATAGTTTTTGTCCAAAAACACATGGATTTATCAAATTGGGAGGTCCTAAATTTGCCTAGTGCTCCAATCCAGACTATGCAAAAAAAAATTGGAAGGTCATTCTAGGGAATAATGATCCCAGTTCATTTGTCATGTCTCAGACAGGCCACTGAAAAGGATGAGTCAGACTTGCAATTCTACCACTGGGAAGGAAATATAGCCCCCAAAAGTCACGATCTTCATCCAATGGATTATTTTGTCTCGGGCTACGTTGAATCTAAAACAAATCGAACATTTCATTCCATCAACGGATCTATAATTGCTTCCACACCAAGGAGAAAATGACCAATATGGCAAGGAACTACCTCGACAACAACTTCTCTTCCTTCCAGGACCAGATCCACCAGGCTATGACTGATGCTGGAGGCAAATACATCAAATTATTTCTTTTTCAACATTAATATGTACAATTCAAGCTAATTTTCAATTAAATTTGCCCAAAAAATTTGCCTCCATGACATTTTAAAGATTTTGATAAATGCACCGATTTCATCTATATATATAAATACCTTGATATGGATTAACTGATTATTATAATGATTAAATAAAACTTTTTTCCTGTGACTAGATTATTACTTTTTTGGAAAAACAGCATTAAAATTAGCTTACGTAGCTTATTTAGACAAAAGAGTTAAGCTTTTTTTTTTAATATGGGGACTTCTATTTCACTATTTATTCGACAACAAGCTTTAAGTTTTATAAATAAATGTAAAAGTTTTTATTGCATACATGAAACCCCTTGAATTTGCGTTATTTATGTATTATAGTCTTAAGAAATAAAATGTCTTTGTTTCATATATTATTTACAAGTAAAAACAAATTCGCAAAAATATAATTGGCTATGACAAATTATGGAAGAAGGACAAACAAATAAATAAGTTAATTGGATCCAATTGGTGTTATAATGGGCTTTGTGTAAGTAAAAGAAGCTAGATTGTGCACTTAGTTTAGCGAAAACCTCCTTGATCACAATTTGTTCAAAAATTATTGTCTATTATGTGTTAATAATGTTTTGTGAGACCTTGACGTTTGAAATTTTAAAATTTAATTTGGATTATGTATCACAATTTATTCAAAATTTATGGTCAATTTTTCCTTTTTAACATTTTGTCATAATTAAATTACCTTTTTCTGTAAACATAATGAACGTTCCTACGAAATTCCATCAAAATCAATAAGTAACTTTATCCGTAGTCCGTCTTAAATGCACGAAAAACTGCTTGGGAAAATTGCTCGTGGAAGAATGCCATAGAGAAAATTGTCATGTAGGAAAATTGCCCGTATTATGTTCAAACTTCATAATAAATAATAACACATTATAAATTCTCTAAATATTACTTATTACAAATATCTAAGCATATTTGTTTGTTCCATCCCCCAAGGGAATATCTTCAAGTGTGAGTAATATTATTGCAATACAATTTCATTGCATTTTTTGAAATACAATCCAATCTTCTAATAAATGGATCGAGAGAATAGGTAAGGGGGGGGGTATAAATTGCTTAGGGCCTCTTAAAATATGGTTGAACACTATCCACCCTCGGATTGGCCAATATCCAGGGGGTAATGTGGAATTGTTAAAACCACTGCCAATTCATCCAATACATCCAAGGAATCCCTCTAACACCACAAACTAGTTAAAAGCCCTTGGGTTGGCCTGGACCCTGGGGGTGGTGTGATGTAGTTAAAACCCACCGCCAAGGCATCATATACATCCAAGGAACACCTCTACTATCAAAAAATGTTCCAAGAGCTCTGGTTGCGCGGGGTACTTGAGGGTACACCTGGATCCTTGAAACCACCACCAAAGCAATACATACATCCAAAGACCCCCTCTAATATCAAAAAATAGTTTCAGTACCTCGGGTTGGGCGTGGAAGTCTTGGTAGTGTTAAAAGCCAAGTGTCACGGGCCGAATCAACAATGTGCATGTCTCACATTCGCTATTTTTTTTAAATCTTGTAGGCTACGTTAGTTCAGTCTACATTTCTGTTATATTACTTCAGCACGCATATAATGTTGACATTTTATTTAACCCTCCTTCATGGCAAATGAAATGTAATCATTATACAATTTTTTTAAAGATTAAAAGTGTGGGACCCTTTCGTGGAGTGAGGACGGTATTTTATATTTTGTACAATTCATAAGATGGCTCTAGCATTACCTGAGTACCTGTCCTTTTACAACCTCCGTAACTCTCATGGTACCCGCACAAAATCTGAGAACTTGTCGGATAATAAATTTCTAAACATAATTGTTTGTAACATTCACATAAATAATATCTTCAATCTACTTTTCTGTGCGATCCGGCCACTGAATTTTTTCTTTGTTTAACGATCTGCGCATTTATCTATGTACTATCAAAATAAACACATCGAAGTACTTTGGAGGGAAATCCGAACACTGGAGTTTTCTTTGTTTTACGTATGACGCAATAATTTATTGTGTACTTTGTTATTAATCTTCTTTATATTTGCCATGGATCATTCAAATTAATATTCAGTTTTCTTTTGGTTGCTCTACTGTCATATTACTTATTTCAACAAAATGTCAAAGTTAATCAAAGGGGAAAGAAAGAGTTTGTTGCTTGTGCATGAATTTCAATACATTTATCATAAGAATAGCGAAAATTGGAATGGAGGAAAAATTTATTGAGAATACTCTCGAAGTAAGTTAAAGTATTACAAGCCAAGAGTTCATACAAAGTAAGACTTAGAAAATGTCACAATTCATAAATTTATTGATGAACACTGTCATGAGGCGACAAATTATGAATTGAAGACTATTGCATTCAAAAGGGATCTGGAAGAAAATTCTAAAACCAGCCCTCATCAAGAAACACGCTATCTTGTCTCCAAAAGCATGTCAAATCTTACTCGGGGAACCATTGCAAAGCTACCTGTATTAAAAAATATATCCAGATGTGTTAGAAACTGGAAACAAGAGACTCACAATTTCCCAGTACCCCCTCTCTCTGCGATAGGATATTCCATTCCGCCCCAGTTTTCATCATTGCAAGAGAATGGAGAAAATTTTCTATTATACGATTCTGAGGAAAATGACCAAAATTGAATTCTTATATTTGGTACAAATCCAAGATGGAAGGCCTTGCAAAGCATAAAAAGTGGGCAATAGAATGGGACTTTTAAAATTGCACCAGACATATGCTATCAAGTCGTTACAATTCACGCAATCATTCAAGACACTTCTATCCAAAAAATATTTGCATGCCTACCAAGTAAAACAAAAGAGATATACTTAAAATTTTATTAAAATTAAAGGAAATGATTTCATAATCTCTTTACTCTGTTTATACTGATTTTGAAATGGTCTTATGCAGACTATTTTCCCTAAATGTAAATTGAATGGTTTTTGTTCTTTTTTCATTTTTCTCAAAATTTATATAAAAAAATTGTCGATCCTGGCTATAAACAGCGTTATCACAGAGTAAGTGACTTCAGTTTAAAATTGAGACAATTTTCTTCACTTGCATTTCTACCACCAAATAATGTGATTGATATATTTGAAGAACTAACTGAAGATGAAACAGTCCCCATTGAATTAATGCATATTTCGAATTGACATGCATTGGAAAATTAAGAGGATTAAGAAACAACACGCAAAAAGATGTACCAGGATACCCCATCAATTATGGAATGTGTATGATCGAACAAATAATGGTGAGCCCAGGACGACCAATGAGGTCGAGGTATTCCATAATGGAATGAATAAGTGTATTACATCTTCGCATCCTAATCTCAAACTGTATTAAGGTATACGTTTTCGATTCGAAAATGCACAAAAAAAATCCAAAAAATAAGTTATTGTACAGATATTAGCTGAAAATTGAAAAAAATGAAATTAGATAAATAAAGGAAGAAGAGGGTTCGCGAGTCAAACTTAGTATGTATCTTCATTATGGTTTAGTATTTTGATATGGTCAATTATATTTTGCATTTTCAAGAGTGTCAAAAGGGGTGCATATTTGATTATATTTACATAAAACTATTATTTATTTATAGTTTATAGTAGTTCGCTTTAGCGTAGAATTTTAAGATATACAAAGTAAACATTGTTAATATATTTTTTTATCAGCTATCTATAAATTATGAAAACAATGTTTACCAGAAAGATAATCCAAATTAAAAATTTAAAAAATTTCGGACTTTGATGTATTTAAGAGACATCCGAGTTTTTCAACGTTTTGGTTCTTTTAATTGTTTAGAGCTGTAAATCCTAAGTATAAAAGAGAAACCGAAAATCAACATAGTAATGTGACAATTGAATGAATTATTTGAAAAAGGGATACTTAACTAACATGATATTAGATTAGATCTGCCACAAGCATGTCAAAGAGTTTTCAGTTTTTTAATGTTTAAAGTTGTGAATCATTAGCATTTTCAGTATGAAAAAAAGAAACCGAAAAATCAACATAGTAATCTCGACATTTGGAATATAAATTGGAAGGAGAGCAGCTTAGCTGTCTTGACATTTCATTTGATCAACTACAAACAGTTATGAAATGAAGGTCATATACATAAATCCACTTCCGTATCTAGTAAGCAGATGGTCAGGAACTTCTCCAATATCAATCTCCATCTCTACTTTGAGTTCATGAAGGATTAACACATATGACTCTGCAACCAATCCTCAGTGTTATATTCTTAATCATTGATGAGTAAACGTATTTGTTTTTACTTTATATTTGGATATTCACTTTTTTAATAATTGTGATAAAATCATAGGAAAAGTCAAGATCAATAGTTACACCATCATGTAATTGGGCTTGCTAGAATTTTCAATTTGATGACCCGTACTGACTGCAAGGACATACAGACAGATTTTGACGTCATAAAGGATAAGAACGGTATATTAACAGCATAAAATACAAGAAATTATACAATTAAATGCAGTATTATCTAGTATTTATCTTATCTCTTGGGCGTCAATATTAAAAAGTGTGGTGGAAGTGCAACATCAGTCGGAAACGCAAAATCATAACCTTTTATTTCTTTTTTCGTAAAAACCTGAAATAAATACTATGGTGTCCCTAGATATAAAAAAAAAAGTTTTTTTTTTTTCCTAAAAATTTGAAATACATACCATACCCCTCCACCATTTTGTTTTCTTTAAATCATAGCTCATCAAACATAAAAAACTTTCTAAAAAACACCATAACAGGTGCCGACGAGAGCTTAAAGTCAAAATCCTTTTTTGTGAAAAATTAAAAAATTGGGGGTTCAAATGCGTTCCTTTTGATAAAAAAATGGGATTCACATAGTTTAAATTTTTTTTATTAATATTTAGAGGTAGCTAAACGGCCCTAAAGTTTTGATATTTAACATGTTTTGGGGGAAAAACGTAATTTTGTTATAATATCATCTGTATACTACCCATAACAGCTTGTCAGTAAAATGAACAAATTAATTTAGATTAAACGTTTATCAAATTTTTGTTATAAATATTTATTAGAAATCATTTTTTACTTCCCTTAAAAAAGCTAAAATATTTAAACTACAAGTAGCCTTTTTGCCTATCTGTTTGTTCATCTGCGCATCACAGACAAAATAGAAGCTACTGATATCCTAAAGAAATTGCAAATACTTTTTTTTAATTAGTTTTTTTTTTTTTAAAGGGCAATTTTTGATAACCTTTTTTTGTGGAAAAATACTTTTATAGCAAAGTTATATAAAATAAATCAAAAAATGGTGTTCAATAAAAAAAATTACAATTTGAATTTTGTTGGAGCTATTGTTACAAAAAATGACATCTCAGGTCATTTGAGGACAAAAACAAGGAGACCCAATAGAAATTTATATACTTAAGATAAGTAATACTACAATGTAGCACATTGATTTATATTTAATGACTTAATAACAAATCAAAAGTATTTATTTGTAATTCTTAAAGTTTTCTTGTTTTTTTTCGATTAATAAAGTATTTATATTTCATAATGATTTCACATTTTTTTGATAAGTATAATATTTAAAAAAAGCCAATGCATATTTTTTAAAGTTTTGTTGTTTGAGTCAGGATACAATCTTCTATGATCTTCAAATACTTGTAGAATAATTGACAGTTGTGATTCGTCATTCGTTAACAAGCAACTATATTCCTATATGAGTGCAATTCCCCTCCCATCAACATCATTAACAACATTGAGAGACCCAATTATTTCTTAAACCTACTTGAAATCATGCCCATCATTCCATGATGCAGGATCAGCTTCTAAAAATCCATAGGGGAGTTGCAAAAATGTTCATAAAATTTATAGTCTAACCTGTAACACAGTCTTCTAAATTTTTATCTACACCTTTTTCAATGAACTGTTGTTGCTCTAAATAATTTACTTTAAGAGCTCACTCAGCATCCGCCTTTTGATTGGCAAACTTACGTTACCATCAAAAAATGCAAGTGTTATAAATTTTTCCAACAAGTACCATAAATATCTTGCAAGTTTGCAGGACGTTGATTTGGAAATTTGACTATTAATAGTTGAGTATTTTATTAATGTCTGTTGCGTAAAGCTTTGGCTGTCTATTTCGAAGTATTAGTTATTTTTTGATAATGTGTGTGAGAATAGTAAAAAAAAAAAGCAGAGAGGAGGAAAAGAGATCTTTCATCTTCAATAGGGAATATCAAAAGGAAAACTACATGATGTTAACTTCAATAAATGACATTACCACAGACAGAGATAACACCAAAAATATATTGCTCTCTTCTCGCTAATTGGTTCGAATTTTTAAATAGGAGGAAATAATAAATAAGTGCATTATTATCCTGCAAAATACCAAATTATACAATTTTGACATTTCTAGTTATGATACTATAACTATGGATGATTAAATTGATTACTTTATTACAAATTATATTTTATACCTGTGAATTTGCAATCTAAAATAATCATTTGATGAAAAAAAAAAATAATAAATGTTTTAGACCGTAAAAAGATAGTTGATTAACAAATTATACGATAAAGTAATAGGCGAATATATGTATATATAACAACTCTTGAGGGTCAAGAGGCGTGCCTCCACTTCAAACTCCGCTTATACCTAGCGAAGTTGAAACAAATTTTACGACCTCTGACACAAAACTCACTTTTACGTTTTTCATTTAAATATATAGTTATAAATTACTGCGTAGGCTATTTCATAATATTTAGAAAACTGGACAACCCATATTTTGTAATTTTCTATTATTGAGCCCATGATAAAAGTTCAATATTCTTTAATGCTGATTGAATTATTTTTAAAAGTAAAGCGACTTTGTCTAGATTTGAAGCAATCATATTAATACTTTCTTAGTCCGTTAAAACCAAGTATGATCATAAAAACTATAACTGGTATTCGGGAAGGGATGTTGGAAGCCTCCAATTTGAATCTCAATGAATATTTTTGAATGAAATATTTTGCTAAGTGGATCCATAATATAAGATAAACAAGTCCTAAATTTTTTATTGACTTACGACCACTCCTTAACATTATGAATTTATGTATTAAACAGAACACAGAATAAGACTTTTCAATACTTTTTCCATCTCTTTTTATCCATTTTCATTGTTGGACCTTATGAATAACATTATTCAACAAAAAGTTTATAGAAAATGCCTTGGGATTGAAATAATGGGGTTCTGATCGTTTTTACCAAGATAAAAATGAAATTAATGCTAAGCAAAATGTATCTTTTTGTGACCTACAATGTGCTTTTAAAAAAAATTCTTGCAACATCCACATGACTTACTTGTATTTTTGCTTGAAGAACCTACATAAAAGAAAAAAAGTAAAAAATATAGTTTGAAGTAGAGTTTTTTTCTTATTAAAAAAAGTTTTTTCTTTAATCGAAGCAAATGCCTAATAATTAAAAAAAAAACCGGACCTTTTCTTTTGAATTCTTCAACAGTCTTCATTATAGAACACATTGGTAAGTATTATAGTTTGTAGGAAATTTTTTTCATAATGAAATTAGAACACATTGAACAAAATATTTTAAAAGTTAAATTTCGACTTGTTGCTTGATAAACTATTTTTAATATTTATTCAGCTAAGAAGGGGTTTCTAATTGTATATGAAATGTTTTCTCTATTGGCTACAATACCAGACAATGTTTGCAACAAATAGGTCATTTTCTTATTTATTGAGGTAAAACAATCAAGAACGCACCATCCAAGGAAAAAATTTGTTAGCAAAAGTAAGAAGAACTCTTAAAAAGTAAACTATTTCTTTGGGCTCGTAAAACATCCCAAGATAATAAAGATGTGCTATATATGTATTGTGTCATTAATTTATTACGCATCTGAAATAAAAATTAATTATAATTTTGTATATTTTAATACAAAATTCGGTTTTTTTAATCTTCATCCTTTGATCAAGTATGTCTTTTTTTTTTATGTTTGATCTCAAGAAAGTTTCTATTAACGTCACGTCATTTCCTTATGGTTTCTTTTAATTAATTAGGTAAAAACAAAATAAAAGTATTTACGTCAAGTTTTTCTGTGTAAAGTGATTTTGCTTTTAATAGTCAAGCGTCATTTGTATATGGATGAAGAAGATGAATAGCTTTTAGATCATTGAGTTATAATATACCTAGTTCATTTTCTTACAAAGTAAAAAACTATTATTTTGATATAGTTAATTGACATATAATGACTTGATTTATGACATATCTAACTGCTAATATCAGCCAACGAAAAGTCTAACAAAATTAAGTATATGGTATGTAATAAAAATAATGATTTTTCTACAATTTCATATTATAAAACTTTTTTAAACTGACTTTTGTAAAAAAAAAATTGGTTTGAGCAATGACATGTATAAAATTAAATAAATTGTTGTGCTTATATAAAATATTAATTTTTTTACGTAGATTTTATAGCCTAATGTTTAATTATTAATCTCTCCTTTTACTTTTCATTACAGAACTTTAAAAATAAAAGATAATTAATTTCCTTTTAAAGATATAATATAATTCATTGGCACACCTTTTATGCAAATGTAAAATACAAAGTCCAATATATGACACACTGGCAGTAGAATTAGGGATATTTTTTGGCAGGTCATTTTTAGAGCGAAATTTTTTGTTCAAAAGGTAAAATAAACAAGCATGTAGTTGTAGTAATAAAGGGTTGTATGTCATAAAGCCAAAAAATATGAAAATTGGATCATCTATATTATTCTTTGCAAAAAAAAATATTTTGAAAATTTCGTGAAATATAATGTAGAATATTTTTAAGAATATGATTGTTCGTATATAATCTTACTTGATTTGCGGAGTTGACAACTTCCAGCAAAGTTAAAGTAAATTAAGTTTTAAACTACAATGAAACTACTCACAATGGTGAGCTATGCTGAATTGGTACCTTCAGCTCTCTTTCAATCCGACCATAAAACCCAAACCCATGAATAAGAAAATGACTAAAGAATGATGAAAAGACTAAGAATATGTTAAAACTATATGGGGCCCGATACTTCCAGTCAGTCAAAGATATACGAAATACATCATATCGTCGGGTCTTTATTTCACACCAAGAGTTTTCGACAATGAATGGAACCTCTGCAGTAACTGTAATGAGATGCAGATATTAGAACACAACTTAAGGTAATGCTAAAGACTGTAGAAGGCAATATGAATGCTGGCAGAGTGAATTTTGCAAAATATTGGGAGAACACCAACTCACCAACAACTAATTAATGGCTTCTTGCCTGAAAGCCAAAATGTACAGAGTGTCACAGGAAAAATTATCCGTGTTATTAAAATTATTTTTTTCCCGGTAATTAAGGTTTCAGGTCATATCTAAAGCAATTTTCGGATAGATTTGTTGTTTTTCTTGCAAATTGTTTTGATTTGATCAAAATCAGAGAAAGAATGAGTGAACAGGAATTAAAAAGGTGAAGGGTTTTGGATCTTTTGCCGCAGATGATGATTTAAAAAAATGCAAAAAAATTCGGTGTGGTCAGAATGGATTTAGGAAGAAATGCTCAGCTACAATAATTCTGTCTACTCACATATATATTGACAATTATTTATTATTATTCATTATTTTTCTTCTCTTCTGTTTTTTGTTTTTTTTAAATACCCACAAAAAAGAGGCTAGCGACGTCACTGCTCTCTACCATAGACATTTGAAGTCTCATTCGATCACTGTAATAAAATAGGTGGAATGAAAATTCTACAGATTCTTGGCTTACAAAAATTCGCAGTTCGTTTTATTCGAGTTGTTTGTGGATATTTAGGATATTGCAAACCTGTAACGAACCCGCTTTCCCATTACAAAGTAAAGAGAATTGAGTGAATTATTTTCAGTTTCATTTCGTTGTTTTCTAAAAAAAAAAAAAATGTTACAGTGGCTTGCCATCATGAAACTTGGTGTTGATTTGATTTTTGTTTATTAATCGTCAGTATTGTATGAATAAAGATTAATTTTCAAAGAAAAATTAACCAGGGTTTCCATAGAAACTTCATTTTATTTATAAAACTTGCATCTTTTCCAATAAACTTAATATGAGTTATGTTTTTTAACACCAAATAATGATTCATCAAAAATGAATTTCGATTATATTTTATGATAATAAATTTTTCTACTTAAAACATTTATAAGCTTTTCAATATTTCCACAAAATATTGGGCTTTCTATACGACAAAAAAATAATTTTGTATTGATTGATTCTTTATTTTTGTTCAAGATTATTCTGTTTTGTTCACTCAGAACATATATTCTTCTTTATGAAACAAGTCATGTTGTTTTTCAAACTTTCCAAATAAAGATTAATTTATGGACCTTTAATAGTTTTTCAAAAAAATAATGAAAACATGTAAGTGATAATATTTTAACAAATACGAATATTTCAGACTTATGAGTGATCAATATTTCCAAAAAAAATTAAATATCAAAAAAAGCCTCAATTGAGACAAAATGGGCCAAATTTTCCAAAGTTATGGTGGGTGCAGCTTGTGAGACATTTCAATTTCGTCAAATAGAAGTAGTAAATATTGAGTTCGATATATCGAATAAATTATAAAATATAGATAAAAGTATTACATTTTCTAATTATTCACAATCTTTTAGTGTTTTACTCTTGGAATAACCTATCACTGAATTGTTAAAAATTTAAGAAGTTCAAAACTGATGCTCTGCCCGGTATAATCATATAGCAAAGGTTATCAACATTTAGTAACTTTAAGAAATGTCGGGTATTCCCACTGGTATTCTATCAAAAATATTAAAATTGAATAGGTAAACAAAAGAGCTTCTTTTTTTTTTTTTGTACCTCAGTACAACTATATTTTCACTAATTATTTTTATAAAATCATTAGATTTTTATTTATTGTCCTATGTGGATCTTTTTTCTGTTAACTTGGGTCCTCATTCTTATAAAATAAAAATCTATAGAAAGTTGGTAATTTGGTCTATATGAGTTGTACATATTAATATAAAGTAAATTAGATACATTAGTGTTACTCTCTTTGATAATTAAAGTGTCAACATCATTTTCTCTTAGACTTATATAATTATAAGCATAGACTTAATGAAACCTACTTTGGTCAGGTTTTAATTATCAAAAGTACATTTGGATCCTTATCTTCTAATGAAACGATAGTCAACATATTTAGAAGATTACGTATAAATCATATATATGTTTTTAAAGATAATGAAAGGCTGGCTTAAATATATTACAGGGTGTGTAAAAAACTTGTTGCCAAATATATATTCATCAAAATAAATGAGACTTCAGACATATTGGGGTCAGGTGAAAATAGTAAAAATAGTGGTGCAATTGTCAGAAAGTTATTTTTCCTTCTTAGTATAAGTTTCACACCTTTTTTCTTTTTTTTTTTTTTTTGACTGGGTTCAATTGGTTTGCTCATGCAGCTTGTTTACAAGAACTATTTCATTAAAAATCTTTCTGTTTTTGTTTTTTCTTAGAATCGATCAAACTGGGTATAGTGCGGTTATCCAATCCTTCGTTTTGGAGGATTAAGCCCTTAAGAATTTTTTCTGAAGTTGACAAAAGATTATGGGAACCCTGCTCCTTCCGTGTCAAATGTCAAAAGTGGACAGCTGAATTTAAACGTAGTTGTACATACTTCGAAGATGACCCACGTGAAAAAGTGCCACTAACTTCAAACACACCCGAAATTAAATTAAAAAATGCAGAGAAATTATAAGGGAATATTACTTCAACCTTTATGGGCAAATGGATGCCAAAGTTGGCAAGAAGAGGCCTTTGCTCGGGCAAGGGGGAAATTTGGGATCATATTTCCAAGAGTTTACCAACATAGAAAGTTCAAAAGAGCTACAACCTTCACTTGAAATATTTACCTTTAAATTGACATTCAATTGAGTTATATAAATCAAATTTATTCAAAAGTTATGTTCGATTAAGTAATTTTAACTTTTTGTGCGATCTTGACATCCCAAATTTTAATTTGAGTCTTATATCTCGATTTGTTCAAAAGCTCTGGTACATTTTTTGTTTTGAACATTTTGATTAAACTAGAGCTATGACCTTCACAGCTCAAAACTTAGTGGCCTCTTATTTTTAACACGTATAATCTTCCTACAAAGTGACATCGAAACAGATTTTTGACTTTTTACGCCATCTTTTCTTTTAAAAAAGATGTTTTGTGGTACTTTGATTCAAAATTAATTATTTTTTTTTTCAACAAATATAATTTATACTACCAAAATCGATTTCTAACTTTTTCTCTAATTCTATTTAAGATAGACAAACAAACAACATAGGCGAAAAATAAACTTATTTATGATATTTACTTTCTAACAAACGAAGATAAACTAAGTTGCTACGAAGAGCATCTTCCTTAGTTCTTACTAAAGGTATTAATTGAATTTGTTCCTTGCCATGTTTGGAACAATATATAATCAAATAACCATATTGGTGCTATTTGTTTACTTTTGATATCTCATAATTTGGTATTATGTAAAGGTTTTCTCTTTACTGAATGTAAATTCTTGTTTGTATAGAACTTGGAAAATATAAATAATTAAATTGTTAGCACACAAGGGGATTATGTGAAATTGTAATATTCTTTGAAAATGTATGGATCACTAATTCAAAAGTTACTATCATTATATAGGTATAATTTATAATTTTTACTTAATTTTAGAATGTTTGAACATCATTTCATATTATAACTGGATGGTGCATTAAAATCTGAATACTTAATAATTCAAAGTGCATAGATTTTAAAGCACCACTCGGTATCGGTTTTTATTATGGATTGTTTTTCATTTGTACAATGTCTCTGGGTGAATCGTGAACGAAATGTCCAAAGCCCAGCTTTACCAAGACCTAGTTCAACTTTTTTATAATATTTATGGTTTGAATAACTACATACTTTTGGACGAAGTTAATTCCCTATATCATCAATATTTTGTTCTTTAGTATAAATTGATGAATATGCAAACTAATTAGTCACAAATTGATTGTATGCATGATTTTCTGGTATGATATAAATAAAGTTTTAAAATCTGAACAAGTTTCTATACCTCTTCTAGTTTACAACATTAACGAGACAAAATAAAATAAGATAAGACGAACTTACTTGGGACAAGACAAATAAAAAAAATCATAATAAAATAAACCCTGTACTCAATTTCAATTTATCAACCCTATCCTATTTTTATTCATAGTGCACAAATAAAAGTTTAGATTTACTATTGCCAAATTGTTAAACAATGTAAGCTCTTTTGATTCTTTATGTTTCTTTTTCGTATTCCTACTCTATTTTATTTTTTTTTTTCATTTACTCATGCATAGAGTAGTAGAATAATATATGAACTGTAGGTTTGTGAAAATAAAATGTCCAAAAAATGATATGGTAACATTTATAATTTCAATAATTTTTAAAAGGAGAATAGTTTAACTCAAAGACTTAAACTTTTAACTCACACCCAATTTGTCATTAATACTCTCTGTATTTTCTGAATACACAAATATGGGGTATTTTTAAAACTTAAAAGGGGAATATTGTCTTTCTTGCAGTGAGTGTAAATACAAAGCCTAAAAAACTTTAATTAAATATGCCAAATTTAAGAGACAATATATCAGTTGATAAAGATAACAATGAATATATAACTTTTGGCTCGCAAATAAGTTAGATTTTTCAAAATATATTTGATTAGAGTATTAATATTTTTGAAATGTAAATTTACGCTCACTGAAAATTGACCAATATTTATAGCCCTAGTCATATTTTGTACAACACTTCTTTTGCAATACTTAGGTAGGTTGTTAATAATTGATCCTACTTACAAACAAAAATAAAGTTGGGTAAATAACATATCCATTTGGAATGAGAAAATTATCTACTTAAAATATGATAACATTTTTTTTCTTTTATTAAAAGCAAAATATTATCGTTTCTACCGAGTGGTCCATTAAGATCTGAACACTTTGAATTTTATATTGAACATGATAAAATTTATTAATTATGAATTGAGGTTCAACAAAATTAATACTATAAATAGATGTATGTCTAACCACTCTCAAACATTAATGTAGCCGACCTTACCGGCAATGATGGCTTGTAGGTGTTGGTGGAGTGCTTGACAACTGTTGCAGATGTGGTCCTCTTTCATGGCGTCTTAGTGCTGGCTGACAGTATTTTTGAGGCCTTGGTGTTTGGATGGAAGACACTACAGGCCTTCCCCTCGACATTCACCCAATTGTGTATTTTTTTTTACATATTATAATAATATTGTCATTTCATTTCATAACGCTAAAAAACAAAACTAAGGATTACCCTAACACGATCATAATATTTTATCATAATATAAATATCAAATAGCAAAGACAGACAATATGAAAAAATCGACACTATAATCTCAATGTAAGTTATATCTTAATTGTGTATTTGTTACAAAATTGAATTGACATAAATATATTTTATCACGAATGTCTTTTTAATATCTGAGAATTATCAAATATTACTATTGAAGAAATATCGAGTTCATAGGAAAAATCATACTTCTTTTCAAACTTTGCCAATTGTATTTTTTTATCAAAAGAAACTGAAACTGACGACCCGGTCATTTCACAAAATAAAATAATAAAATATACCCATATATGTATTTGTATATTGACCAAAAGGTACGATTTTATACAAATTGTATAACTTGCAACAAAAGCATTAGAGAAATTATTCAAATTTAGGATATACAGCATTTGGATGAAGATTTTGCTATAATGAAATATTTCATAGATGTTCAATATATTGATAATGTAATTTTTGACTATTTTAATAAGTAAAAGTATATAATATGTTGCACTTTGTGAGGTTCAACGGCTCACAGTTATATTACTCATAAATATATATAACGACCATGTAATTGTTATAAGATCAAGTTGAAATAATAGTATAGATGATTATTAGAATGACATATGCTGTAATTAAATAATACACTTCAAAATGAATAAGTTTCAACTTGTACATTTTCCTTAAGCAAGTTACAACTTGTATACGATATAAATATAAGACTGTACCATAATGAAAAAAGTTGAGAATTTTATATCGCCGGCTATTTTATATATTGCATATTATTAGTTTAAACTAGAAAATATTTTTAAAAACAGTCTTAAAAATGGTCCTGCATTGACGTCTTTTGATTTGAAAATCTGTAAAATGTCAGAAAAAAAAAAAAAAATTGATGTAATTTCTATTAAATTATCGATTTGAATCATCCAGTAAATGGATTTTTGCTCTATTAAGTATTTTAAATCAAACTTATATATTTTTCAACAATATTTTAACAAACATTCTCTTACGTGCCTCATTGTATGATAATTATAGTTCCCTAAATGCTGTTAATAAATAAATATTCTCTTTTGGTACCGCGTATTACGAATATTTATGTTGATTTTTCTTTTCATTTTAATTACTCAAATCTAATTTTTCTATTTCAAGTGTAAAATATTTCTTTATCTAATATACTTTTATTGTTGATTTATGCCAAATAAGACGCCTTATTTGGCCAATTTATAATTTTGAACTACAAAAACTATCTGTTGAACTCTTAAAAATGCAACTTTTTATTAATTATTCCTTAATTTCTAGGGTTGATTTGTTTTATTTAAGCATATTTTTATATTTATGTATATTCTACAAACTTGATATTTTTTTATTATTATTAATATTTTTTTTTTTTTTTTTCGATAAACTTTCAAAAAGAAACTATGAATGAGTAATTGCTTTTAATTATTTTTTTTGTTTCCTAAATAGGCCTTTTTCGTTTATCTTATCCACAAACATGAGCTGAAGTGTTGGTTACTTCTTTTACTGCATGTTCACAACTTTGCATGTGGTATGGTATTTTCTGAAGTCGAAGTTGTGAAAAGAGAAAACTAATCAGTTTTTTTTAGGAATGACTTCCTTGATAAAAGACTCACTGTCGTTGTTCTACCTGGATATTAATAATTGAAGTAGAATCCCAATTGATCTAATATTTTTTAATTACCAAAACGTATATCTTCTTGTTTAGTGCTTGGTAGTTTAGCAGTAGAACTAAAAAGATGTTATTTCAGAGGAAGTTTAAAATTAAGTTTGATTTTCCATATAAATGAAACAAAAATATAATGAGAAGCAATTGTTCATACATAGTATATTTCTGAAAGGTTATCGGAAAAAAAAATTTAGAAACGTCAAAATAAAAGCACGTTAAAGGCGGTACCAAAAGAGAAATTTATTAACTGCTGTATGTGTGGAACTAAAATACTCATACCACGAGGTAACTAAGAGAAACATTGTTAAAATATTCTTGCAAATATAATGTTTCTTCTATAATACTTAAAAAATAAAAATCCTGTAACTGGATTCAAATCGTTAATTTTAAAGAAATAACATCGAATGTTTATTATTTCAACATTTTATCGATTTTCAAATTAATTCAAAACGCGTTCATATAGTACCATTTTTTGACGTTTGATAGTTATTCTCTTGTTTAAAAGAATAAAATGAAAAATAAAAAGTATTCAGTGATACCAAATTCCCAACTTGTGTCCTTATTGTACATCATAATATGTATACTTGTCAACCTAGAATAAATATAAGCTTCTTAAAAGATATTCATTCTTACAAAAAGAAGATACGACAGACTTTTCAACTGTCATTTCTTTCTTTGACAAAATTTGTCTATTGTAGTATGTAGATTATGATATTATCTAATATACCAAGAAGGAAAATATTTAATCAAATTTAATGCAAACTCCAAACATGAGAATTTTGTAAGAGGTGGCATATCTCACTGTAGATGACAGAATGATGTTCCTTACTTCTGCAATGTGTAATTCATCATCAGAAAGAAGACAACTTTTTATCAGTTCTTTATAAATTATTAACGTATGTACCCTGAATTGCTCTTTGATATTAGGCCTTGATATTAGGCTTAGACTTTTTTTCTATATTATTGTTATTTATTTATTTCTTAATATGACAAGGAGAGCTTATGTAGATAAACATGATCATTAGCCAATTTGTTATTTCTTTGATCATTAATTCTCTCAATCCTAAGATAATAAACTCAAACTCAAAAATAAGGCATTTTCAGCCAGACCAATATACAAACTTTGCTATATGAATATTTAGAATAAATAAAAGTGTGTTTGTCTGTAAAGGAATCATTTTTGAATTGTCGGACTACATGATTTAAAAGTTACAATGTCGCAACGAGCTTGTCATATTAAAAAAAATGGTGAGTCCTAATCCAAGGTGTGTTCAGATTTTAAAGTGACTTTGTGATTTTAGGGAAAAATATTTATTTATTCATAAAAACATTTATTATCCCCTTAAGATATAATCTACTTTTGCCAAATGTCAAAATATTCATTAGAGTACACTTTTAGAAAGTATAATTTGGTAACTTGCAAAATATTAGTGTTTTTATTAATTTTTCATCTTTTTTGTAAAAATGCAAACGTATTCCCATACAATGACCACAATATTTGTGATAGTGATCTCTGTCAGCAGATATGCTGTAGATCAAAGAATAAGCAACTTTATTTACACTCACAAAGTTTTTTAGAAAATTTTCACATCCCTAAGAAAAACTTTCCTCCAGAATGAAGAGGCTTCTACTTGATATTATTATTACTTTTTACAATCATAGGATGTGGTTTTATTTATGTCTCCATATATTTTGAAACAAAAGCAATGCTGAGTACCCCCCCCCCTACTATGGGTTAATAGAAGGCTAACTGCATGCACTCTATCAGTGGAATAACTTTTTTAAAGAACGCCTAACAAAATATTGCATTTTAATAGTGATAAACACAACGGTAGGCGCTCTGACCCAAACTTTTTCGATCTTGATGGTCATTTGCATTGTCTTGATGTTTGATATATTCAGCTTAAATCAAGAATTGCGTAAAAATTAGGGTACCTCTTGCTTTTTATTTTCGATCAGTGTTATTTTGAAAAAAAAATCCTTCGTTATTTGTTTTCTCTTTGTCATATTTTTTACCACTCAACTATGTGCCAAGGTCGAAAAAATCGTCAAATTGTTAAATATGGAACTACAGGTTTCTAGCCACCTGTTTGTTCTTAAAATTATAACGCTGTTGAGACTGCAGTAATGGATAATTTTTTAGTCAAAGTCTTGACAGAAATAAAGTCAGCATTGATCAAAGTAAGTAACGCTGATGTAAAGAAGATACATTTCTGTTATCTTCAATCCTACAAATATCGTATTGAAACTGTTACTAATATTTCAAAACAAATTAGAAGTTTCTGGAAAACTCCATCCATTGCACTGGGATGGAAAACATATGAAAACTTTTTGAAAATTCTAATTTTAGGAAAAAAGTTTAGCCTGCATAAGAACACAAAACTATTGATTGACTCAGGCATAGAATTGCAAAAAAATATTTATATTTATTGAGTGATTGTATATGAACAAAAAAGTTAGGGAAATGTTTTTTTGATAAAAACAGCATAGAACTCTGAGAAACTACAGCTAGGATATATATTCAACAATTGTTAAATAGAGGCATAAAGATGTTGCACCTTGCTTGTCGACATGATATTGGAGAAAAATTGCTTACACATTCATGTAATGCATAGAAAATTGAAGCATCAAAAAGTCATGAAGTTTCTTTATCTGCAAGATATTCAAATTTTAAACCACGAAAAAACAGATAATCTTTAAATACTCAGAATAAGAAGAAAAAACACCAAAAAAATAGTTTTACTCACCAATTAATTTAGAATTTGACTATTCAAGAGGAGACTTGGAATAATCAATTAAGCTAATAGCTAGTTATCTTTATGAAGATTGTCTTAATTCCAAAAAACTTTCAAAGACCTGAAGCTCTTCACAATGCTCAGTGGATGATAAAAATGTTCATTTAAAATTATATTATTATCAGCTGGAATAAATGAATTGCCTCAATAAACAGTTTTTTACCCTGGGCATTTGGAATAATTAAAACAATGTGTACATTGCTTAGTATATTGTTATATTCATTGGTGGATAACTACCCTATCTTAAAATTCTACTCCTATAAATTATATAAAACTAATTCACAATATCCTAGAATATAGAATGTACAACTTACTTTGTCAGGAGTGGCTATCAAAGCAACGGGGTTGCATATATGGTATTTGACAGAAGAATTGGTTTCATTAGCATTGTTTAATGAATAAATCGATGAAACAGCAAAGTGAGGGTTACCAGCAAAATTATCGAAATAGAAACCCCATTGAAATGCTTTAACAGACATGGGAAACCAATATTTACAGTCATACCAAAAGAAAATACGACTGATTTGGCAAAATTCATTGGGCCAGATATTTGGGTATTTATTCGAATATTAAAAATAAATTCTGATTCTTTAAAGACACTTGTTTAGTAGAAATCAAAAAGTAGTAATAATAAAAAATATCCATTGTGGAAAGCCTATATTTTATAAATAATGCTACAAAGAGCAGAGGAGAGTTATGTTTTGCAATGAATATGTAGGTACATCAAAAAACGAGATACATGCTACAAGTAGTCAATAATTGTCATGGTTTCAATCTAAACCAGCGAAAAAAATTAATCAAAATTAAAAGTATTATCTAATTTGGTTGTGTATTACTCCAAAATGACTGATTTCATAATGATGACGTCAATTAAAAGTGCTCAATAGAGGGCTAAAGTAATTAAATCAAAATTTCGCAAAAAAAAAAAAAAAAAATTATATATTTTGCTATTGATGAAATGGGATCTATGAACACATTTTAATATTTATTAACAAGTGACTGCAACTGCTTCATATATTTCAAAAACAATAAAAGCATTGAATAATTCTCAAGGATTTAAAAGAAAAACCTATAATAGAATCAATGTTAAAAAATACAATTTCATTAATATATTTATTTATTAAGAATAAATATAAGTATATTATACTGGCATTATTAATTTATTTTCATCAAATACGTTGAAAAGAAAACTCTTTAAGTAGTTTTAATACAAATTAAATAATTTATTAATCATCTCTCAAACATTATTCATTCATCTTCTATGAGCATTGAGCATATTTTATAATTAAATTTAGAAAGGATATTTGATATAATGGGAATGCAAACCAACTGTATATCCCTTTTCTTGATAATAACAAAAAAAAATATAGTAGACACTTCAGATAACCTCATTTGATTTCAATAAAACAATATGAAGCTAGGAATACGACTTTTGTATCAATAATTCAGTTTTGTGATTAAAAAAAGAAAACCTACTTTCCTCTATATATATTGTTTTTTCGCAAGCTATAAGCCGAGTTGCATAACCATGACCACTTGATCATTATTTGTCCAGATATACAGAGTGGGGACTCAGAAGGGGGGGCGGGGGGTTGAGCAAGATTGTGAATATTCTTGAAAAATGTTAACATATCTTATTTAGGGGGTATAACGGGAGCCCAAAATTGAGCTATTACACATTCTGGCCCCTCAAAAGTTGCGAATGGTAAATAGAAATCTGTTTTGCTAAAAAGACCCCGGAGAAAAAAATTGACCCTTTTGTGCGAAAAAACGTTTCTGTATGAAAAAAAAAAATATGAAATACTTTTTTTTTACTTTTTATAAAAAACTTTATGTGTTTAAAAAAATGATATTGCAAGAAATAATTCCCTGACTTCTATAGCAACATAACCGTTGCAAGCCCCGGATTTTGTGCGAAAATAAACAAAAAGAATAAAAATTACTTATGAAAAGGAGTAAATTATTACAATATTTTATTTTTTAATTATATATAAGTTAGTATAGAATATTGTGGATAGCATAAATGCTAAATGTATGTAAAGTAAATTTACTTAATAAATTTGGAACAAAGCAATCAAAATTTAACATTATTTATTATTGCCTGTTTATATTTTGAAAAATATACTTATTAATATCTTTATTTTATTCAACAACTTCAAATCGAGCCATTATTCAAAAGTACTTGATTATAAATGCGATGCAAGGGATTTTTCACAAAGTAGTGTTCAAACAGAAACAACAATAGCTACAAGAAGTTTAACTTTGTATTTCCTTTTCGGTCTGTCCAGTAATCTAAATCCAGCAATTATCCATCTTTAAAGAATGTCAATAAATCCCTTTTAATTGTAAAGAAGACTTAAATCAAACTCACCCGGTAAATGGTTTAAAAAATAGGCTTATTTAACAACTGCTGATTTAGTTTTGTCAATATGGGAGCAATTCAGCATTCTTGCAATGAACAAATACTTTGTTGCTCGTAAAATTCAAAAAAATTGACGAAAAAATTGACAGGATTTCTAAAAATGGGTGGAAAACTGATAATCCTTTGGTCAAAAAGTTCGTGAATGAATGTGAGGAAATGTTTGATATGGCTTCATGTCAATGCTATGATAATAAAGTTCCAAGAGATAAACACAATTGTCAAAGAAAGATCCTCCTTCAAGAGTGGCAGCATATATTGATACAAAAAATAGGGATTTCGGTTGTCATATATATGAGTACCTGCTATATGTAATTCCCTTTTAGAAGATATGGAATTAATTGCACCTACAAATATACTGGATAGGCAAAAAGTTAAAAGGGAAAGGCTATGAGGATTCAAAGTATTTTCAGCTTGCAATTTCACTATCAAGAGGTATTTATCTAGCCCCTATTGTACAAAAAAATTTATTCTGAAATTCTTTCCTCGCTCATCTTGAAAATATATTGTTAGCAGCATTCAGTTTCAGCTCCTCCAATCTTACAATATTGATCAGATAAAGAACTTATGAAAGCAAAGAATGAGCCTTCGAAATTAGAGAAATATCCATGCCATTACCAATCTGTAGAAAGGGCAGTGAAACTAGATTAAGAGGCTTCCTGTACGGATATAACCAAAGACACAGATACATTTTTTTCAACTTTAAAATCAAGAAATAAACTAAGGAAACTTAAAACTAAGTGTCAGTACCCAGTTTGATATATTTATATTTTATATGTTTAAAAAATGCATTTAGGAAGATTAAGGATAATTATCAACATTATTATATACTAACTGATACAAAATAAAAAAATAAGATATTAGCAGAATTTTATTTTTTTCATAAGTAATTGTTATCTTTTTTTCTATTTTTGCACTAAATCCAGAGGTGCACAACGCTTATCTCGCTGTAGAAGAAAAATATTTCACTTTAGCAAAAAATTACAAATCGTACAATATCATTTTATTTAAGCTTTTTTATAAATATGAAAAAAAAAGTTTATTTCATATTTTTTTTTACTTCTTACAGAAACCTTGCTGGACAAAAAGGGCAAAGGGGGGTACCCGGATTTTTTTTTTTTTGTAAAAAGGTTTTTTTTATCTACTATTTCTAAATGTTGAGGGGTCAGAATGGATGATAGATTAATTTTGGGCTCCTGTGATATATTTATATGTCTGTTTTTGTGTTATTGCACATAGAATATAAAATTAAAAACAGATTTATCTAAAATTTAGGAAGTAAATGTATTAAAAAACCAAGCATATTCCAATCATTTTTCCCTGGACCTTCACCTTAATAAACTGGTTTTTCCTGTTTTCTATCTATCTCTTTCCCTCTATATCATCCATATATCATCCATTTTCTCTTCTCTTTCTGGATCTTTCTATATCCCTCTCTGTCTCTTTTTTTCTTCCACATTCATTCTTTGTTTCTATTCACCTAGATTTAGCCCTGCAATGCAGGTATCCTCTCCTAGTATAAGCCCCCACCCACCAAATGATGAAAACTAGTAACAATGTTTATAGATATTATATCGAAATTACCCCGAAATAAAATCGATGTACATTGTATCTACTGATTACATTCATTAATATTATCTATTACATTATTATATCCCCTAAAATGTCAAAGTATTTTGCATTAACATAGAAAAATTACAATGCATATTTTTTTTATTTTCTATTTCATTTTTAGCTCAAGTCATAAGATTAATTAAATCTAATTAATATTAAATATAGTTGTATATAATTTGAACATATTTGAAAAAAAATATAATTCCCTATCAATTTTAATTTGCATGAAATAATAATACGAGTTGTAGTACGAATACGAGTGAATCATAAAAGACAACTAGTAAGAACTAATTGTAAGGGAGTTATAAGGTTAGGTCATTCTTGGACTCAACGTAGAATTCACGATCGACATCGATTAAAAATTGCTACATATATCCCTTTTGGATAATATTGAATTTGAATTTTTGAATTCTAAAATTAAAAGTGCTCAGATCTTAATAGAAAATCAGTAAAAAAAAAAGGTTCAGAGTTGAAATACAATAAATTAATCACAAATAGGAAAAAAGATATAACAGGATATCTCTAAAATCGACAGGTTGCCGATTCAGTTTTTATTTTATTCATTTGTTTTTGTTTTTTGGAGTACCCAATCATGAGCTGTGACTCATTTTCTGAATTAATACCGAAGAAGTAATTGATTCATTTTCTTTAATTTTCTTCCTAAATTTAAGTATGATATTACAATCTTAAACACTCTCTATAGTATAAAAAACTATTTTTTAGCAGTTACTTTAAAAGTCAAGTATTGTGAATTGGTTAGTTTTTCTATGTTATATTAGTATATAAAGCCAAAAAGTTGCATAGAGACTAGTTAATACCACTATTGGAGGAAATTAGTACATATTCTTCCAAATATGAAGAATAAATTAGTTTTTCTCCTTTTCCCTATTGCATATAATTGTCGATTTTTCTATAATGTGAAGTTTCATATACGTATAATTCATTACTTGATACCTGCTTGAGTTATAAATATCTATCAAAACATTTTTTCTTTATATTAACGAGTTGCAAAATCAAAATCTACGAATAAATAATATCATTTATTGATTATCGATTTTAAATCAACAACTAATCACATCAAAAGGTCCATTGATAAAATAATTAACAAAACCAAAATTAATACTAATATTACTAGAAGTTAGTCTTCTTCTTTTAAAATTTGATTAAGTAGACCTTAGTTCTTCTCCTTCCTTAATATTTTCGTTGTATAAATATAATACGAGTAGCCAATGCATGCCAAATGGATTTAAATTGTAAACAAAAGTAAATAGATATGCATATCAGAAATTATGCTTGATAGAGGGCACTGTAATAACTTAGTCAAATTTGCAAGACCAATAAATGGGACAAATTTAACAATTCAGTTAAAACAAAGAATCATGTTTTACTGAAAAAAATAGTAAAAATGTAAAAACATTGAACGCAAGAATTTATATATGTAATAGTTATCTATACTTATTAACTATTTTGCATTTAAATTCATATTATGAATATTTTTCTTTGTATTGCATAAATATATTTTAGAGTAAATTATGTTTTCTTTAGAAAATTATAAAAGTTGTATTATGAACTGTTTTCACGATAATCGAGATTGAAGTAATTTTTTTTGAAAAAAAAAATGGTATTTTTTGAAACTTTGAGGCTTTGAGCTACCTCTAAATAATTATCCCTCCTTCATACTCTGGAGTTCTTGTCAGCTCGAATTATTATATCATTTTGTAAGTCATTATCTGTCTTTTCTATAAACAAATACAAATATTATTTTATATTTAAATAATAGTTATGGACTAAAATTTTAGCTCACTATCTAAATCTATTAATTTAAAAAAAAAGAATACTAATAACCAAATATTATAATATCAAAATATTTAATGTGTTATTAAATATATCAGTACTGCAACGAGGGTAAACCCGAGGTGTACAATTTTGTAGCTACCGGTAGCTACAAAGTTATAAGATTGTGGTCATTAGGTTACATGATTCAAACAACCTCTTCAATATTGATGGATACAAAAGTGATTCCCAAAATTCGGAAAGAGTAATACAAATTTCATGGAAATTGGTTTTAAAAAAAATATTTAAATGTTTTTTTCTTATAACAAGCTATATCTGGTTGAAATCCAAACTCGAAATGTGAAGATTATTTTAAATTAAGGATTTATTTTATATGTATATATAGTATTTTTAGCATTTAATAAATTATTTATGTGCCCAAAATGGAAGGAATAGTTAAAAAATTATACAAAATTTTATAGGATAATTATTGTAATAGTTTAACTAATTACTGTGTAAAAAAATACGTTTAATTTTTTAGGTTTATTTTTTACTACAGTCACTAACAGTGTTATCAAATTGATGTTCATTATTGGATGTATAAAAAAATATTTAAAAATAGACAAAAATACTCAGAAAATTATTTTAAAAAATTTCAAAGATATAAAATATTTGGAGGAGAAATTTTGTTTTTTTGAAAGTAGAAAAAATATATTATAAATTTTTCATTAGACGCTCCCACTCAAATGTAAAAAAATTTGTAATTAGGTATCATAAAAATCAAAATTATGATGGTCATTTAAAAATTCTACAAAAATATATATACTATTTGAATATTTTGTTATTTTTTAAAAATATTTCTAACTAAATATACAATAAGTAAAATAAGATTTTGGAAAGAAATGTCTTAAAATATGTACGCAACAATAAAATTTTATGAATATGAATAGTTATTGTAAGTCAAGAATGAAAAAAAGCTTTTCTATATAAGTGCACTAGGTACGTATATTCAAACAATATATTATTTTATTATTTTATCTTCGTTTCAAACTACAATGGAAAACTTATATAGAATTTATTTGTTCATTATCAAAGTGACATGAGGGTTGATTACATATATGAATTTTTTTACAAAATGATTGAGAGTTGAAATGATATATTGAAAATACTAGTTCTCCCTAAATGATAATAAATATTAATATAGCAAAGCTTGTCTGTAAATATATAGTCTGCAGAATCATTTTTAATTTAAAAAATAAAAATATATGTTGTCATATATACAAATATTGCAGGTGCATATAGATTTTTAGCAAGCCATTCATATGAAAAAAGAAAGAAAAAGTTTACAGCGTCAGGCACTTGTTTAAAAACAACCTTTGAGGACTTACGACAGCTTTACAAGTGCAGGTAGGACGCTGTTTATTAAGTGGCTAGCCAAAATGTTTTGGCGTCAGTTTAAAAAAAATAGCATCGAAGAACAAAGTATTTTTTCCATAATCTTAGAATAGGCAGAGGGTCCTTGTTCTGACCTGCGCCGTAGAAGACAATTTTAGGATTGCAAACTTATTAAAACTGGACAAATTCTTTTTCTGGAGAGCCCTTAATCCATTTGATTTTCCAATGTGAAGCGGATTAAATTGCCGGCGACTTTTATGGTGTTTGGAGACATAACCCCAGAAGGTAACATGATCTCCCTATATCCCCCCCCCACTTCCCATTAATGTGAGTGAGTATATCAAGATCCTGGAAGCTTATGTCAAGCCCTGGATTCATGATGTTGCATTTGTGGAAGTCATTTGTCTGGAAACAAGACTTCTTTTCCATGCCACACTGCAAAGAAAACGTTTTCCTGTTCCTACCTTTTTTTACCCTGTTCAACCCATTGTTTTTGCCTCCAAGCTCAGTGTACTTCAACCCCATGGACTTCTTTAAATGTGGCACAGTTGAATGACACATCAACAAATCTTCTTGCAAAAGAAAATCTAAGATTATGTGCAGAGTCCGATGTCCTTCCAGAATCTGCTGATAGACACTGTCGTCTAGACCTCCTCCCTTTATGTACTGAGATGAAGACTGTTTTAGACGCCAGAGGATAGCTTCTGCCAATAGTAGATTAATCGGAAGTTGTTTAAAATTAGTTAAGCCATCATATGTAATGGTCGTGTTCTAGTACATAATATGAAGAATTATAAATCGTAAAGACTTTCGGGATGTCAACTAAGAACCATAAAATTAACTTGACAATCCTGATAATTTAAAAAATGTTTTTAAATATATCAGCTCAACTGTAATGATGTCTCATTAGTTTAGCTACAAGCAGCTATGAGAAGTACACATTAGGTACAAGTCCCACTCCTTATCAAGCAGAGACATAGGCTAGAATTACTCTCTTTTCGATCTTCAGTTCTACTCTGGGTCCAAAAGTCGTTTAGTTTTACTTTTTGTCATTTGTCACTAATTTTACAGATCTTTTCTAATTTTTAATTTTTTTGGACAGAAGTACAACCAATTTTTTTTAATTAACTAAATTGTGTTAATACAATACAAACATCCAATAAAAAAAATTAATAAGGATACTTCCAAAGTTAAAAAACCAAACCGATATTTTCTACATATTTTAGCATGTCAAGTCGTAAGGGGTTTTCACACATTTAAATTTATAACAGACCATAAAAAATCTCGAAATAATAAAATTAATTTTGTTTTCATAGGAGTCAATTAAAAGAACAGCAAAATTACTAGGTCTTGAAATTATTCTGTATTTTTCAAATACTATTCTATCTCTTTATTTTTCCGTGGAACAGCATTCAGACAAAAAGTTCTTTGTAGTTTCCCTCGTGGATTTACAAAAGAAGTAACCCCTATCTTCAGGAGAATTTACATGTATATTTCTCATAGTAAGCGTGTTTGTAATCACCCTGTATCTGAACCGATATGTTAAAAATACAAATAAATTATTAGACATAGCCCCAAAAAATTTCGATATTGGAGCCGTCTCTCCAAATGAATCCGTTTTTCTATTTATTTGACTTACTTTTGAAGTTATCATCAATTTGCATAAGTCGAATCGACTTTTTGGGCATTCCTCTTATATAATTGAACAAGGAATCCCTTGGGCCAATTTGTCTTCCATGCATCATAATTAATTTTAAAATTCGTTTTCGTTTTATTTCCTCAACAGAAAACACTTTGAGTTCGTTAGTAAAAATTTTCACCAACAAAGTTAAGCTTTTTCTTGATGGACACACCAGATAAAAAATTATAATACTGATTATTTAATATGGGTTCTTTCATGTCATTAAGTGAAGGATTTTTGCACAAATGGCATGGCTTTTTTATTTAATGGCTATCTTAAGTACTTGATTAAAGTTCTATAAAACTGAATAAATAATGAGACTAACTTATAATGAGTTAAGTAGATAATGTAACATACAATTAGTTGATTAAAGTTGTTCAAATATTTGATTATATCCAAGTTTTTTTTTTGTTGATGTATTTATTGCCTCAATTAACTTTAAAATATGTGGAAAGGAGTTTTAGTAATATTTACTTTGAGGATGTCAATGATAGAAATTTTAGGAATTGATACCGATTTTTTAACAAGAAAAAAACTGACAACCAAACGAACATTTAAAAAAAGACCACTCCAACCATCGAATAAACTTTTTGGTGTTGTTTTTTGAACAGCTGTGACTGTGTTTACTGAGTAAAATTGTATGTAATCAATCACGCCTATGCAGTCAAAACTGACTGCAAGTCTGCTTCTGATACCTGTTTTTTTCAATTAAAATTGTTGCTTGAGACAAGGCAGTTTCATTTGATAGACCCTTTGTGTAAGCAAGTTGCGAGTGAAGTCTAGGGATTAAGGATTCTTTGAAGTAATTTAAGGAGTTAGTTTGAGAGGGCGATTGGTCCAAATGATTTTTCTGAGCTGTAGTCGTCTTTACCCGGTTTCGCCAAAATATTTTTTTCATTTTTCGCCGTGTCCTTTGTATTTAGCCTTTGTTGAGAATCACTCCGTAAAGTACAGATTAAAATTAAGTTGTCCCCGAGTTGTTGTAGTACAACTGGTTCAGTCCATCTGGTCCTGAACTTTTAAGTGACACTAAGGAGTTGAATGATTATTTGACCATATTAATTTCGCAAAGAAAATGTGATAGTTGGTCTCTCGTAATGGTATATCAAAGGTGAAATTGATTCTTCAGTCAGGGAAATGAGTTTTCATTAGTATTTGCAAGGATTTAGCATGTGATTATGTGTGTCCATCATCTGATTTGAGGAGACCAACTGAGTCTTCCATTGGATTCTGCACTCTGATCCGTTTTGCAATATCTTTCAGCTTTACTGTAAAAATGTCTTTATAAATCTTTTTTCTCTTTACAGAGTGCTGTGTAACATTAGTTTTTTGTGTGCACTATAATTATGCTTAAGCTCGAGTTTGTTAAGTTTGTATCTCAAGCTGGCAAGATGTTTTATCGACTATAGGTTTGATTTTACTTTTTTGATTATTTCACTTTATGGCCAACAATGTCAAATGTGTGATTATATGTAACATAAAATATCGATTCTGCACATTGATAAATCACACTTGCATTAGGAAGTATTCCAGGTAGCTACACATTTTCTATATGTCTGAATGTAGCAACCTGTATCTTTAGACAAGTTCATGTTAATGGCCACCCCTTCATCCTCCGCCTGAAGGTCATCAAATCCACTAAGGGTTGATACATTAATGATTTATATGCCACATCTGTTTAGAGTATTGTTTTTATGGAAATTCTAATTTTAATTAATAAATTATACCTTGTTGATGTTTAAAATTCAAATTGTTAAGATTTTAATGGGCCATTTTGTATTTTTAGGATTTTAATTATAACTTAGAAATTCAAAATGGATGGAATAGTCATGAAAATAATACAACATTTTACCAGTTTATCAATAAATTTATGACGTTTTATTTCTGAAATTTATATTTTATCCAGTCTTTTACCTAATTCAAAAAAAATGTTCAACAACAGAATTTTTAAATTATCTCAAAATCGATACGTTTAACTGTTTCAACCGTGTGTTGCTGCATGGACAGTTGTAAGATATAACAATCAGTAGTATAATTCAATTTATTAAAATATCTATTTTAATATCCTTGAAATATAAGTCAACAATATTCAGAGAAAAATGATACAAAAAGTGAATAACAATCCATAATATTTAAACATAAAAATAATAGATATATAATCCTTTTGACGCAAAGTTTTTATATTTCCCCTTTTTTTTTTTCACAACAAGAGATAAAGATTTCCATGTAATATTTTCATTTTATTGAATTGTTAAAGTGTAAGAGTGACAATTAGTTCCTTTTGATTAAAAAAATTGAGTTTTGTTTAGAGGTAGCTGAACAGTTTTTTGTTTTGTATTTTGCAATAAATATTTTATTACTTCATAACTTTAAAAAAAATGAACATAATTTATATCATAAAATAATAATTTCTACTCTATAAAGCGTTATTATAGAATATACTTTCTTAATAAATGGCTATTTTTTTCTGAGTAATATGTATTGAATACTAAGTTAGCCCAAATACTAATTTTTTTCGTGTCTGGGTAAATATTTCGGGACATGGCTCTGACTGAACTTGGGACACATCTAATTATTAGCTCTAATGCTATAATAGCCTTCAGGTCCGGTACAAACTCAGAGTTGAAGACACGATCCACTGCAGCCAGAATTTCCTTAGCTGTGATTCAGGGTTCAAAATAGCAGGACCCCTTTTCAAGAGTTCTTGAGGGGACATACTTTGTGGATCCAAATCTTTTGTCTTTAAGGCTCCAAACCTGATTCCTCCTCTTTCAAAATATTTATCCATCATGATTTTAAGAGGTAGTAAAGCTATTACTGCGTAGAGCTTGTCGAAATCATTTGTAATGCCTTGTCCTTTGAATATGAAGTCGTTTTTCAAGACCATGTTTCAGGGTCTTCTTCGTTGAACATTGGGAGGGAAATCGTGAACAGCCGATTCGATCACAGGAAGCTTTGTGCCTTGCTGAATTTACTCCAGAGAAGGTATTTGACTGCTTGAGTGCAGTTATTTCAAGGTCAGGATTTTGGGATCCTTTAAACGGATCACAGGTGGCATTATATTTTTTGTCGGTGTCACCAATAAAGGAAATATACCATATGATTTCTAACATAGTACTAAATATATTTCCTATCTCAATGTACATAATGTAAGATTAATAAAACTTGTTCATTCGCATGAACTCTCATAAATATTAGGTATGCTACGTAACAATCATGAATTAAAATAACACTTTTCAATACTTATTTTTTTTCAAATTAGACATAGTATAAGTTACGCATTTTCAGACGTTTCAAATTGTGGACGCTTAACAGTTAAGTCAAAACAATTCTTTAGTACTTCAATCTAGGATAAAAAAAGATGATGTAATAAATATAACAATAATGTCATTTATCCCCTTGATACCTCCAATACATATTTGATTGACGGTTATATCTCTCTCAGAATTAGAACTTTCCAAGTATCGTATGGAGCCTCTCAGAGTTCGAGTCGCTTCACTCCTACTCATCACCTTCGGAAATTATCAAAATTTTGTTTTCAAGCATAAATAATTGTTTAACTGAATTAACGTGACTATTCCACTTGAAGCATTGCCAATGTAGGGAGTTGAATCTTGAAGTAATATGGATGAATACCTTTTATTGAGGGAAAAATATGAGAAGACAAAAGAAGCTTTAGCCAATATTATGCTCCACTTTGCCGAATGGTGTATTACCCAATCAAGGCAATATATTAATCAAATAAGAACTTAAATGAATTCCTTTATGAACTGTATATTATAATACTAATTAAATTGATTAATAAAAAAATTAATTAGGCAATATAAATACAATCTGTAATCATTGAATCAATGAGAAAATGTGTTTAGCAATAACGGAGTGGCAAATTGTAATCTATTAGTTCCTTAATCCTCCAGGAGCTCAGCTTCGTTTTGTATTCCTAAATAAATTAGAGTTATTGAGATGCAAGGTAGTCCATTGACATCCTTGCTTATTAATAAATCGAACATGCATCTTCCAAGTTAGTGAATGAAGCCTTTCTCAACAATGAGAATAATTTGGATTTTGTGGAAAGTGTAATGGAGAGATGTCTAAAGCAGATAGTGATATTGTAATTAATTATTAATATTCATAAATGAAAGCAAAGAATGTAAAAGCTTATAACATCAACATCATCTATCGATTAAGGAGTAAAATCTAGGAGTAAACGAAATTCGAACTCAACCACAATAAGATCAAAATTGAACTTTTTTAGACATTTTATATCATATTCTATAGTTGGTGAGCTATTAATCCATTAAGAAAGTAAAGTCTACCTTGTGTATAGAAGTTTGAGGTATCTAAGATAGCATATGTAAATTTACCACTAATTTGATTAACATAAAAAGAGAGACAAAAAATTGAAAATATCGTATCCATATAACCATTTTTAAAGTTATACATCTTTATTAATAAAGCAACGTATGAATGTATGTGTTAGAGATAGTATATTGGACCCTTCAAGGGGGTGGCATTTCTTTATTTTGTTAATTGTTTATTATTCATTGTTTTGTTTGTAAATATACCATCTTTTTGTTTTTTGTAGATGTTGTTTTTCTTTTTTTTGTTAGTATTGTTAATAAAAACTTTATCGTGAATACATGTGTGTTTCAACTCCGAAAAGAGTTTAGCTTAGACACAAATTAGCAAGAGACTATTTGGTTCTTACAAATGGTTCTTCAAGCCGGTTATCATTGCTATTTTTTTTTTAAATCGTAAATTTGTAAAATACCGCAAGGAACTCAAAAAGGGTTCAAACAAATTTTTGACACGCCCATTGGTGATTTTTAAAAAAAAGTTCCCTTAATTGGTTAGATGTAGATGCAATTATTCAGTATAAATAAGCCTTATAGTATTACATTTACTTCATCTATGCTAGGAATCTTTTGATGAAATAATGTATAAACAGTGGATGACATCAAGTATATTTATATCTCCAGGAATCGCATAGGATTGAATGTACACTCATTTAATTCAAAAGAATAACTTCTCTCGAGTGCATTGCCCATGAGCTACGTTGAATCCATTCGTGATTAATACAATGAAATAAATGTCAAAAACGTCAATTATTTAAGTTTAAAAGATTGTATAAGAATTCAACAATTTTATTGATCTATATACTTTAGTTAATTCATTTGTGGATGAAAATGGTTGATGGAAATTGAGTTATGCTTTTTGTTTGGAAGGACACCTTCCATTCTATTATAGATCATCAAGAATTAAAACCAATACTTAAGTTAACGGACTTGAGATCTTGTGTAAAGGGCGCTGTCTTAGATAAAATATCAGCACTTTCAATCTCTGATGAAAGTTATGAAGAAGCTATGAAAGTATTAATAGGAAATAGACAATATTAAGTTTCAAAATTGGTTTATATAGTACTGGCCTTGCTTAACAAGCCTCAAAGGGCAATGGTGTTGAGTTAAATGAATCTAACGTCTCTCAGTTTTTAATGCCTATCTTAGAAAATAAAGTTTCAGGGCAAAAAACAACACGAAAGTTATGATTATGGAGTAAAAAAATATATATCAAAAAAACACTCAGTAGGCCACAAAACCAGGAACTTTTCCACACAAAAAAAGGATGCAGTTAGTATAAGATAAATTAAGAGATGATATAGAACGAGGAATAAAGATACGATACTAACAAGATTTTATAAAGATATTTAAGAATGATTGGATAAGCAACACAGAAAAGTACTGAAGGGGTTATTTTAGTATGGATCAATTAGGGACGAAATAAATAGGATAATCGGAGAAAAAATGTATTTTATTATCTAAACAACGTAAATCAGACTGTCTAATGATGTAAAAACATTATTATCTAAGTACATATTAAGGTATAACTTATCAGATAAAGCTAGACGTTAGAAATACAGGGTCAATCAAGTAAATCCGGACTACCTTTGCCTGCATACGATCAATATAAGAAGCAAATCGAAGTTTGTAATTTAATATTACATGCTCTAATATTACAAAAGAAGAAGAAAAAATTTATTGATTGTCTTTGCCGTATTCGAGAATCATTTGCTCGATACTAAGCCCAAATGATTTTCATATTAATTATTAAGTAATATTAATAAAATGGCGCATGATGTTTATCATATATAAGGTGTGTTCAAAAAGTAAGGTGACTTGTATTTTTTGAATAAAAATATCCTTATGTACTCAACAATATTTATGTTGTCCTCTTCAAGGTACAATACACTTGTGCCGATGTTTTTTGCTATCCTTTAAGCACTTTTTGGTATAGCCTTGACCTCTACAGCGATAAAGTATTTAATCTTCTATTTTTGTAAATCTATGTCCTTTCATTGGTCTTTTCAATTTTGGGAATAATAAAAAGTCACAAGAGGCCAAATTTGGTGAACTTGGTCACTGAGGAATGATTATAATGTTTTTTTTGTCCAAAATTAAACAATTTTACAACAAACTTTGCGACACTTGTCTCATATACAAATGTTTGAAAAAATTTCATGGCAAGAGCCAACCGATATGCCAATATCCTCAGCAACTTCTTCGATAGTGATTTGACGGCTTAAAAAAAATTCTTTACTGCTACAAGGTTTTCATCTGTTTGTGACGTACTTGGGCATCCAGAGCAAGGCTTGTCATTGGCATCTTTCTAGACCATCTTAGAAGAGTTTGTACCATCTATAAACATTTATTTACTCTAAAAAATTTCAGCGTAAGTGAATGTCAACATTTCAAGTGCTTTGGAGCAGTTCATTTTATGTTTGACACAAAACATTTTTTGATCCATGTTTTTCAATAATAAAAAATTGTAGAATATGCTAAATATATTTAATCGTTATACCACTCAAACAAACTTTATAGTTGAAGCAGTATTTATATATTCGTGGTGAATGTGCTATCATAAAACAATAGATTATACCAAATGTATTATTCCCCCAAAATTAAAAAGTCATCTAACTTTTAAAAAAAACTGTATTAGGTTGAAACCGGTTATTTTTAAGTCCCATTTTGACATCTAAAAACACACAAGTACTTTTGTACTTTCCTTAGTCTGATAAAAAAAGATTAATATTTTTTTGTTTATTTGATCTTTGAATATTTTATACATAAAGAAATACAGTACATTTATGTTGTGTACAAATTGTAACTTGTACAACCAAAAAATTAGACGAATAATTTTAAACAAAGGATTTAAAGTACTTGGGATGAGGATCATGCAATTAATTATTATTCCATAACTTACATAATTTCATCGACATTTTTTATAATTGACCTTTGAGAGCGTAGAACATCGCTGACATCGTAATTAACGGAACAAATTTGAGAAAACTAGAATAACGCTTTATAGAGTATAAATTAATATTTTATGATATAAATTATGTTCATTTTTTTTAAAGTTATGAAGTAATAAAATATTTATTGCAAAATACAAAACAAAAAACTGTTCAGCTACCTCTAAACAAAACTCAATTTTTTAATCAAAAGGAACTAATTGTCACTCTTGCACTTTAACAATTCAATAAAATGAAAATATTACATGGAAATCTTTATCTCTTGTTGTGAAAAAAAAGTGGAAATATAAAAACTTTGCGTCAAAAGGATTATATATCTATTATTTTTATGTTTAAATATTATGGAGTGTTATTCACTTTTTGTATCATTTTTCTCTGAATATTGTTGACTTATATTTCAAGGATATTAAAATAGATATTTTAATCAATTGAATTATACTACTGATTGGTATATCTTACAACTGTCCATGCAGCAACACACGGTTGAAACAGTTAAACGTATCGAATTTGAGATAGTTTAAAAATTCTGTTGTTGAACATTTTTTTTGAATTAGGTAAAAGACTGGATAAAATATAAATTTCAGAAATAAAACGTCATAAATTTATTGATAAACTGGTAAAATTTTGTATTATTTTTATGACCATTCCATCCATTTTGAATTTTTAAGTTATAATTAAAATCCTAAAAATACAAAATGGCCCATTAAAATCCTAACAATTTGAATTTTAAACATCAACAAGGTATAATTTATTAATTAAAATTAGAATTTCCATAGAAACAATACTCTAAATAGATGTGTCTGAGACATATAAATCAGTAATGTATCAACCCTTAGCTGATATGATGGCCTTCAGGCGGAGGAGATTTGCAATAACATATGTGTTTCTTTCATTTCTTGTGTCAAATGTTACCTCCACTCATAACAGGTTCTTTCCACGCCTTTTTTTTATAGCTCTCCGGCCTTCTGGTGTGAAACACCAATATTTCTTGCATGGCCCCTCATGGACTAGAAGGAGTTTGCCTGGGTTGTTTTCTTTAACTCCTCCGGGTCTACTGTGGCTTTTATGACAAAGCCCTTCTTCCTTTCTAACGTTTCGGACTTGCTGACAGTGGTCCTTGGAAAACCCCCGATTGCTTGAAGTGTCTGAATTGAAATTTGTTGATCACACTCAAGTGTCATTTTCTTGACGAGTACGTAAGATAAGGAGCTAAGTTTTTTCAACTTAATGTTTATGCTTTAATGTATCGAAATATGAATAACTTTTAATCACTCAACATTCATTTATTATTTGATTAGTTGTTGTTCATATTTTAATTGAACACCCGGTAAATAATATTAAAATACATTTTAATAGATAAAATAAAATACAGTTTATATATAAAAATCACTTTATAAAACCTCTAAGGGCCTTGCTTTGTCTACAAAACATACTTTATGTAAGTTTACTTATAGAAAAAAATTTAAAAAAATAAGTTTACTGCACTTTTTGAATTTTCTTATTAAAATTATACGAACTTTTACAAAATAAAAAATAATGTATATCAAATTATTTGCACGTAAAACTGGTACTGCAACAGTTATTTGTTCTAATCGTCCTCAGTCTCCATATATAATAATGACATTTTTAGGGTTTTGAATTTATAATTGGGAAAATACATTTAAACTAGTTGATACTTTAAAAAAAGAACAGATTAAACAAAATTAAGTGCATTTTCTAACCTATTGTATCTTTTTTTATTGCGTTTTTAGCTTTCAAAAAAATATATTGTTCAGTTTTTTTCATAATAACTAATCCTATAAGTAAGAAGTAACTGGTTGGTAGACTGCAGTTACGGTCCTGCCACATAGGCTATCCAATCCGGATCTTGATTTAATTTTACTTGAAACGAGAAAAAGTGAACCTATTATGTGTTTATAGTCCCTATAGTTCAATGTGTAAACTTATAACCAATATTCTTGAAATTAATACTATTGAATTGTTCTTTTTTTATTTGATTCGAAAATCAGTTGTTGGATACATATATACGTTGATACATACTAAACTATTTTAATAAATTTGACACTGAATCATTAAGCAAGTTTATAATATTATGATGTTCCGGAACTTTGCTTAAGGAAAATTTATGTAACTGGACCTTTTTGAATATTTAGTGAAATACCCATGGTCTAAGTCTTTCATATAATAATTCAAAATCGATCGATATATAAGTTTATTATACACAACTAAAAGATAATCATTAATTGACAATGGTATAAAAAAGTTTTAATGAGCTTGACTTCCTACCTATATACTATCAACACGTCACTCGTTTTGTCTTGGAGTTTAATTTGTTTTAGAGGAGTTTTAAAGTTCATTTTCACATTTTTATTAGATTAAAAAGTGTCATAAGTATACCTCCTTCCTCTTCTCAAACACCATTGGAACATCTTTATTCCACAATATCTGGATATTCAGTCTTAAGCTTGGACACTTTTCTTTTCTTCTTCTTCTGCAATATAATGAGGGTGTTTCTTGTACTATCAACACGTCACTTGTTTTGTCTTGGAGTTTAATTTGTTTTAGAAGGGTTTAAATATAACTTTCTAATTTTTATTCGATTAAAAAGTGTTAAAAGTATACCTTCTTCCTCTTCTCAACCAGAATTGGAACTCAGCCGTCTTCATTCCACAATATCTGCCACTCAACCTTTGACGATATTGGAAAGTGAAAAGAATATTAATAATATAGCAGAGGCAAATACATACAACAAGTGCAGTGTGTGGGTAAGAGCCATACCACGATGGAAAAACAAGGTTTCAAAGAACTTCAAAATAAAAATAGTAAACTTGGAGTCAAAAAGCCTAGCTCCATGAAAAAAATAATATGAAAGTCCAAGTCTCTGTGCATGAAGAAACTGAAAATCAATTGGCCTCGAAGTAAGAAACGAGAGAGGGAGGGGAGGGTCTTTCAAACGAAAACTAACGAACAAATCATCAGCGTAAATTTATATATGCAGAAATTGCAAAGAAAGCCACAGAAATCACCATTGTACGAAAATATGGTGATCACATCTCCCATGTTGAGTTAAACAAGGTTATACAATTAATGGATAGAGACTTTACACGTATCTTATCCGCCAGAGAATTCTCTACAAAACCGTTACCTAACAATGAAAGTCGCTACTACACCAACAAAAGAAAGGTGATGTATCTCAGTTATGACATTTGGAAATAATACATCCGAAAGGTTATCTTGAACGATATACCTCTCATTCAAACTTCGTGTGGAGATGTGGAGAAAATGAGAGAAGAAAAAATGCCAAGAAAAGGCCTACCGGCTGCATTAGCAGGGCCATAGGAAACATTGTCGATGAGATACTTGCACAAATTGTTGGATATTATTGCAACTCCCTTAGTGTTAGAGGTAAGGTCGAACTGACTAAATCTACTATAACATAGTTAGAAAAATTCCCACACCTTGATGTGGATAAAGCAGCTTTTGAAGATCTGCAAGCTCTTCACTTCACCCTAAAAGTGGCTTTTGTAGGAAAGGGGCGCTTTAAGGACCAATATGATATACCAAGATCTAAATTGTGAACCCTGTGTTTATAAGTCTAATCAACATAGTGATGCTGGCCCTAATAAAAATAATTACAAGGATATTCCAAGGGCAAGGGAAACTGGTAGTGTTAGAGATACTGCTACTGAGGACCTCAGATTGTCAGAAGAGCCAAGAGAAGACCAAGTATCAGGTGTGAAAGAATCTGAAAAAAATCAACTATTTATCCAAAAAGTCGTGATAGCAAAAATTAATCCAAAATATATTCGGTCTTCGATTTGGCAGCCAAAATCCTATTATGGAATAAACCCAAACAAACGAAACCAAAATGATTAGCTGCTCTTATATCCACACTACAAAACAGCTAACTTATACCTCATTAACGTAGTTGGTGTAATATACATTGTAAACATATTTCAAAACCAAGAACATGAATTCGAGCTGCTAATCATTTACATTTATGGTTTGTTCCGGAATTCTGACAACGATGCTTGCACAGTATACTTATAAAATATACGAGTCTATAACATATATTTGTGCAGTCTATCCCGATCAATTGTTATTTGTTGGAAAAAAGCACTGTTACGTATCATTGAACATTAGGAATACCTACAAAAACCTCTTTTTATGGCCGTGGATTCAAATACAAGAGAAGATTTTTTTTTTTTTTTTTCAGAGTGAAAATTGATTTATTGCGTCGAAGAACGTAATTATTACATTTTAGAAAATTCAAACAAAAAATACAGGTACATAGTTAGAATAAATTGTAAGTATTATCACTGTATTTTAAAAAAAATTCTTGTAAACCTAATAGATGCACATAATCTTATAGTATTTAATGAAGGAAAAGAACTTACTTTTGTCACTCAACAAGCCAGTTCAACCAATGGCATTACAATTATGAATCAACATGCTTTTAAAAAGTGTGACATGAAGATTTGCGAACATCAATGTCAAATCATCGATATCTATTTTTTAACTTTGGAAAGTACAAGCCCATTGCTGAAAAGAAAGAAACTTCTTTAAAGTTAATTGGTATATATTCATGAAGGAACTGCACAATATGATTTCTATCTAAAGACTGGATATATTTGCTATATATGAAAGTACAAGAATATAAGAATTAAAAACTTGTTGATTATCATGAACTTGTCTGAAGATACGGGTTGCTACAAATCTCCCACTAGACTCTGGGTCTAAATAGGCAGTAAGTTAATATAAAATACAAAGACACTGAGTCTAAATAATGTTTAAAATAATTAATGCACATCAATGTTGAAGTTTGGGAGAATATTCTTTATACCATATGCCGGTTTAAGTCCATCAATGGAAAAATAATCAAGACAATGAGCAAAATCTAATTTAAAAGAGCTAGGAGACCTGAATAGCACCTTGAAGGGTTTGAGATACGTAGGTGAAAGCGCTGGGTGTATCGAGATATTTTTTACAAAAACATATGTGGCACTCTTAAGTTTATCGATAGTAGGCCATATCCTAACAGGAAATTCTGGAATGACTCTCGGTGGGGCAGGTTTAATATCTTGGAGCCTCTGGAACAGGTTTTTATCATTAGGAGTCTCCGGCTCCTCTGTCAGGGAGAGTGGAAGCCAAGGGGTTTCTCTCAATATGTGGCGAAGGGGAGAAAATGTACTCCCTGAAACACTGGGTATAGACAAACGAAGGCCAAGCAGAACAAACTGAAGGGCCTCGATACAAGATTCTCCCTCCTCATACATTCTGGAAGACAGAGCACTCTTCAAGGTACGATGGAATCTTTCAAGGATACCGTTCGACTGGGGATGATAAGATGTCGTGATTAGGTTTTGTGATCCTAGGAGCTGTCCCAAACTTGTCCACTGAGAGCCAGTAAATTGTGCTCCTCGATCAGAATAGATTGAGGTAGGTAATCCAAATATACTGATCCATCGGTGAAGAATGCCTTGGCCATAGTCTCTGCCTTTATGTCCTGAAGGAGAAGGGATCCCATCGATCGATTTGACTCATCTAGGACTGTCAGTAGATACTGTAGGCCATTGGAGGTGGGAAGTGGTCCAACCAAGTCAACATGTATGCAGCAGTTTTGATTTTGACTTGTTGAAAGGATCTCTGTAGCTCACATCCCCAATTAAACTTCGCATGTTGGCGTAGCATAGGGTGTAGTTTGACTGTATGTTCTGCTAATTTGGGCACAAATATATAATATTATTGAATCAAGCCTAATAAAGATTTAAGTTCCATCTTTGACCTTGGAGGGGCAAGGGTCTGTATGGCTTCAACACGATTTGTAAACGGGCATATTCCCCTGGTGCTAACGGGGTGTCCTAAGAAATCTAGAAAGAACATGAAATAGAGTATCGTGATGTTCAACACGGGATTTAGACGCACTAGCAGGACACCCAAATATATAAATACCCACTCCATGTTACGAAATAATGCGTCCTTAAAATGTTGGAATGTTTTTGCAGCGTTTTTGAGCCCAAATGGCATCTGCAAATATTCGAAAAGGGCGATGGGTGAGATGATGTCCGTCTTTCGGATGGCTTCGTCTTCGACAGGGATCTGATAGGCCGTGTAAAGGTCCAGCTTTGAAAATACCGTGGAGCCCCTATGGGTTTGAGAAAAGTCTCTCTTATTCGGGAGTTCGATCAAGGTCTGACATACAATTCAGGCGACGAAAATCCCCACATAATCGAAACACACTGTTTGACTTCTCAGCTATGTGATCTGCCAAAGAATAAGGAGAAGGGGAAGGCTGTAGTACTCTAGCAGGGTAGTAAGAGCCTAAGATGGGGTTGTGAGGATTGAATAGGGATTCTCTTTTGATATGTTTGGCTAAAGCTATTGGTAAAATGGTGATTTGAGCTCCTGAGTTAACAAGGAATAATATCTTCCTGAGACCGTCTTCCACGTAAATTAGATCGATATCTGTGTTGGTTACCTCAGCTTTTCAGAGCTGATGACTAATTAGTGTTTTGACAGGAGTCCATTCAATGGGCAGTTGGAACCCGAACAAGTCCTTGCAGACATCTGTACGTCCAATGTTGCCTGGAAATACGTCCTGTGTTACCTTGAGGATGGTTATGATGGTGTTGAAGTTTTTTCTTTCGTAAAAACAGTGGAGGCTTAGTAGGGTCTTGAGAAGGAGGACGACGAGAGAACGACGAAGCTTGAATGAGCTCCCATGAAGGAGGGAATGAGGATAGGAAGGTAGTGGAGCATTATGCAGATCTAAGGATTGAGAGAGCCCTGATGATTCTTTAAGGTTATCAAAATGCTTCGCAAGCATTTCCTTGCTTATTCCATTTGTAATCGTGCCATGGCTCTGAGTGAACTTGGTACACATCTGAATATTATACCTTTTGCTAGAATTCTTTGAGATCCGGCACAAATTAAATGTCGAGGAGACGATCCACTGCAGCCATAATTTACTTAGCCGATAATGATTCTTACTTCAAAAGATCAAGGGCCCTTTCATGGGGTCCTGAGGGTATATACCATAGAGATCTAAAACTTTTCTCTACTCCATAAACACATATAGATTGTATGGAGGTTTTTCAAATTTTTTACGGGAGCCTCTGACATTGTGTTGCCTTGAGGATTTTATTTGATCTCAGATTCTTGGGATATCCAAAGTTAACAAACTATTTTGAAAATGTTTTGATTTGATTTCGTGGTTGTACGTAAATTTTAAGAGAATCTTGCATAGTGGAATTGCTTTTTTTTAGTTGAGTTGCTCTCTAAATATTCATCCATTTGAGCTTCAAACTTAATTATTTTATATTCTATGTCAATGAACTTTTCGACTTCAAGTTTGTATTCCGGAGAAGATTCCTCCTTATTATTTCCAATATCCTTTAAATTTTCGACGTAATAAGAACATTCTCTTCCATGAGCTTATTGATGTTTTTATTTATGGGTTAGAATTAAGATACGAGACTAAATGAATCTAGAAGTTCATCTGTATCTCAGGTCTCACGTTGCCTGGGACTTTTCTTATTTTATTCAATCTTTTCACTTTGATGAGGACGTCTATCTGCGCCATGTGTTATCCGAGTCTATTGAAGATTTTCATTAAATAATTACGGAGCCGTTATCCAGGTACATGTGTATAACGAATTATCTATAAGGTATTTTCATAACAGACAAAAGTTGCTGTTGTGCTTCAGATAATTCAATAGTTGTTGACATTGCTGAAGACTGAGTTATTTTGGACGTTGGGCGGGAATGACCTCTCAATTCTACTAAGCGACCTCCCTCCAGCTTATCAGATGGTCTTGACCACAGTAGACCGATACTCCTTCTTGTTCTTGGCATACTCTGACATCTTCATGGTTGGATTGACCTAAAAGGCCTCCATGATGTCTTTATGCTTCACTTTGGTGTGTCTTCTACTCTTGGGTTTATCTTTAAGGTTGTCCCTGTCAGGCAAACCATTTTTGACCCTACAGATGGTGGCCCTGCTGACGTTTAAGGCCTTCATGAAGTCTGAGGAGGTCCTGAAGGTGAGGATTAAATTGCCTATGATGCCTCTTCTCACCTCCATCGCGACATATACATAATTTATTTACAAATGTTACATCAATCAAAGGCTTAGAATCTAAGCTATTGAAAAATAATCGGAATTTTAAGATTTAATCAACAACACCTATTTAAAACTGTATTTTTATAAGGTATCATTACTTTTTCTACAGCCGGTATATACATTTTTAACGATTTTGAAAAATATATGGAGTCAAAGGCTCAAACCTCAAAGAGATAAGATTATATTTATATCAAAACTCCCATTTTTGAAAAATATCATAAAATTTCAAAACTCTTGAGCAATTGAACTACCTCTAAATATTTTTCAAAACTGTTCAAATTTTATATACGACTTGTTTTTTTTCTAAAAGGAAAAACTTGTGACCCTTGCTGCTCAACATTTCTCAAATTAAAAAAAAAAACTCCACTTAGCAGCATTTATATTTTATTAAAATCTTTACTTATACTGAAAATGAATATGATATACGTACATAAGAGATCAATAACTAAAACAAACATAAACAGTGCTACACACACACGTCTACAGTATGTATTTTATTAATACGACTACATTGTTGTTTCTTAAATCGAAAATAAATTATAATATACACATTAGGGAACACTGAATGGAACCTGCAAAACCCTTAAGAGATTTCATTAACATAACTATATTGTTATTTTATAGATCAAAATATTTCTATACTAGCCTTGCAACCTCCTCAACAGAGCCATGAAAATAAATAATTAAGAATTGTTTCCTTAAATAACAATTGTAGTATAGAAGAATTAATTTGTATAAAAAAGTAATTGATCATGAAGGCAGGGACTTATCCTATCATCCATTAAAAAAATGCCTTTCTGATCTAAAAAATCATTCATAGAATTGTTGATCGTTTGTTGAAAGATTTTGTCGAAAACTTTCATTCTTTGGTGGTGAAGTGTTTTAAAAGCAATAATCAAGTATGTTTAAATTATGTCGAAGAGCTAAATTTTTAAACATGATTTCCTTCTATCTCGTTGAGATATAACTTTTTATCGCTGATCACCTTTTTTGTGAGTATGGGAAAGGACTTTTCATTAAATCCCATCATACGGAAGACATTTTTTGTGGGAATATCCATGTCATAGTAATGAGATTGTCAGTTCATTAGTAGTTCATCAAGTTTATCTTGTATTGAAGAAGATTATCTCTTTTTTACTTAAAAATAACTTTAAAACTATCTAATTAAGTAATTAATGTCTCACTTCTAATCAAAATGATTTGATCTCCTTTTTTAATTAATTAAAAGCGTTAAAAGTAGTGTTTCTGATTTGATTTCCAAGAGAATCATATGTTTGTGGATCATTTTTGATGAATTTATTGCCAAGGATGGATCGACCTTCATGTACATATAGATGTATAGAAGATATCTACATGAATATGTACCTTTAACCCCAGAAATTTTCAATTTATATATTAGATTAAAAGTCTATTTGTGGATTACTCAATATTTTAAGTAGTTCATGAAAGTTCTATCTTATGTCTATTTTAATACAATAAATCTTTATTATCGCCACTACTCAAGCTGAAAATACAGTACAAAATTAATATGGGTTGAATTATCTTTCATTTCAAAATAGATTTTTATAATTTATTGTGACAGTAAGTTCAATTATTACTCCATGATAATTATTTACTACATTACATTTGTTAAAGCTGTTAGGGCGGGGGGGGGGGGTGGGGGGGAGGATAAATAAATTTCGATTTATCTCACTTTTTGCATGCTAAAGTATCTTTTTAGCTATCTAGAAATGAATAATTTTTAATTTCCGGCCAACTCCAATAAAAAAGTATTCACTCATGCATGCGTATTTTTTTTTAAAATATATTTTCAAATTAATAAGACGAAACTGACAAATATTTTTATCATTAAAGCCTTTTGATGCTTAAACTAATAGTTAAATAACATTTTAAGTTCATAAAGTACAGTTTGAAGGTCATATAATAGATCAAAGGTAAAAAAAAAAAGTTTTGTTAAATTTTTGTTATAGCATGTGTTCTAGGGTGTCCAATTTTTATGGCAACCTGTAAATTCAATCTTTTGTTTTATTTTCATAAAAAACTTATGTTTGTAAATCTTCAGTCTTCATAGAACGTTTTTTACCCCTACAGTAGGATGAGAATGATTTTCTTTCACCGACATTCTCTATTTGGAAAGGGATTCCGAAGTTTCTATTTTAACATTATATTGCTGAATTACAGAATTTTAATTTTAATGTTATGTTTTTGAATTTCAACTATTTTAGTAAAGTTGGTTTTCTGAAGTGGTATACAAAAATATAATCCTTATCTTTCATTTTGAAGAAAATCAAACTTTAACCCAGCGAAATACTTTGGATACGGATTTGAAGATTTTGATATATTAAGAAGATTGATAAGAGAATCAAGAAATACAATTTCAAATGTCCATGACAGTGATAGCCATACGAAGTTGAAACTATAGTGAAATAGAAACTTTTTTTGCCTACTATTAAGTTTTTCATAATAATATTGATTTTTTTTAATGTTTTGGACAGAAAATAAGATTACAAGTACCTTGAAAAATATTATCAAGATGTAAGGCAAGATATCATTACTGAGTAAAGAGATTTAAAAAAAGATATCGATGACATAGATAACTTAATAAGATTTTGAATGAATGAGATTATTCAACAAATACTTTATTTTGAAGCTTAGTACAAGCTTCATCTTCCATGCAATCTACTTTAATTTTTGTATGTACACAATATTTATTTAATTTTGTTTGACCTAAGACAAATTTGGAATGACATATTATCTCAAAAATGTTTTAGTTCTAAAATCTAAATATTTCATCTTTTGTCTGTGTATTCCTCATCTCAGCCATGGATAATTTATAAGAACTTTCGTTCTTAGTTGCTTTTTTATCATTATAGAAATGTTATGGCTCTTTCTGTAAGATAAGTCTTTTATTTCAAACATTTGCCCATCTAGTTTTTTAATCCCTATTCATGTTCAAGATGAAGAGAACAAACCAATTTTTTGAGTAATTTCAGATTTACAATCTATAATTTCTATTTATTATGAACTTCCATTTTCCATGCTGATGTTGGAAATTTATACAAATAAAGTCTTATTTTATTATCTTTGAGCATTTGACTCGACCTGATGTTTTAACAGTGTACCTTTAAGGAACCATACAAAGAAAAGACATATTTCACGCATATACCGGTAGTTGGATAAATACGCGGACTATTTGTGGCAAATAATTAAATGTGTAATAAAATTCGTATGACGTATTTTTTTTTTGAGAATTATATAATAAAGAATTAATTTTGGTATTAAATATAATATAATTATTGAATATAACCGCCATCAGCTGCTATGACACCCTCCAAGCGCCCGCGGAAGGCCTTCCACACATTCATGATGTAATGGTCTTCCATGGCTGCCCATTGCTTAATGACGCTGGCCTCCAATTAGTCTAAATTCGGTTGGCGGATAGCACAGGCCTTCTTCTCAATTTGCCACCACACGCTGTAGTCAAGGGGATTCAAATCAGGTGATTGAGGTGGCCAAATATTTTTTGTTCCAAAATGGCATGTTGGCAGCGAGCCAATCTTGAATCATTCCAGAGGTATGGGCAGGTCTTTCAGATCTTTTCCCTCCTTGACAAGCTTCTGCATCTTGAACACAGTAGTCCTGAATAGTCCAGTGTCCTTGATAGACCTACTGGCACGGAAGAGAGTGGCAACCATATGATGTTTGGCCTCGTCATTCATCGTAAATGACTTTGTTTGATGCGAGTAAGAAAAACAAAAACAAAGCCAAAAGATTTACAGAGTTACTTGTGCTGGATTTTTTTTATTTCCGGTCACGGAACCTCGAGATATAAGGGTTTAAAAATGAGTCCGCGTATTTATGCAACTACTGGTTTATAAAGAATAATCACTTGTTATCAAAATATAAATTTATTTTTAACTAATTGACGATAAAATAATATAACTTATAGAATTAGGCACAGTAATGGCTATAATAGAGAGATTGGGTGATTTTAAAAAGTTAATAATTTATCCCAATATTAATCAATTCATGAGATATGTTACTTTAAATATATTCTTAAACTTGATATTTTAATTGTTTGTATCTCTTTTTAATGTTTATCAAATAAGTAATAAATTTACTAAATGCATCTCAAGTACCCTACACTTTTGATATCCCTATTTTTTCATTCTATAAAGCATCAATATAAAGGAAAAAATGGCATGAGAGATCCACCAAATTTCTGAAATACTCTAATTCAAATTATCATAAATATCAAAGGCAGGAATAAAACTTAACTTATATATAAATAGTCCTTAAATGTATGTGCTGGTCTCCACCTAAAATAAAATAATGTTTACTTTTCCAAATAAATTATAATAGCAACATTTTCTTTTAAATTAATTTTCTTGTCGCAATTGTAGTAGATAGGACTGAAATGGTTGTATTGTGACAATACTATATGTCACAAAATAAATATTTGAAAAATTTAATTTTAAACTGAATGTTTTTGGCATGGTATCAGACTTTCTATTTTGGGAATGTGAATTGAGCAAAATATTTATTTTTAAAAGATTAAAGGATTTAAAGGATTAAAGTGATAAAAAAATATGCCTTGAAATAAATCTTATCATTGTTATGGAATTATTTTTGAGGTGACCATACATACAGCTTGGCCAAGCCAATGAAGGCTCATTAATCTAGTGATCATATTTACCGTAAGTGAAATGAATGTTTTTTTCTTGATAGAGGAAATCATTTACAGAAAATTTCAATAGTCATCTTCTAGTTACAAAGTAGGAAATCTCATTTTTTGAAAAATCATATTTCCTACATTACATAGTGATGTAATATTTATATATTGATCTTAAGTTGGTTTTGAAATGTTTGTCGTGTATCAAATTTTGTCAATTTACATTGTAAAATGTAAAAAAAACGAAATATTTTTATTTCACTCTTGATTAAGGTGACAAAAAAATCGAATTCTTTGGAAAAGTAAATGGCTTAGGTTAAAAAATAGTTCTTTTTGTACAAAAAATATTTATAAAAAGTTTGAACCGTTTTAAAAAAAAATATTTAGAGGTAGCTCAACGGCCATACAGTTTTGAAAATTTACATTTGTTTTAAAAGCTGAGTATTTCCTTGAAAAAATGTCCATCTACTTCAAATTAAAGCTTTTTGTAAAAACAATAAATTGAACTTACTAAATTTAAAATAAAGTATTTCTTAATTATTTCATCAAATTTAGTATTTTTAATTTTAAAATAATGAAAATTAAAGTTTATTGTGATTTGTCTCATGTTCCTTTTTTTTTTTGCATATCTCAACCCAACTATTGGACTGATAAATATGAAAATTTGTAATTATATTTAAATCACATTAACTTCAAAAATTTTAATTTTTAATTACCATAACCTTAATTTAAGTAATCTTATGCGAAGATTGTACAAACAAAAAAATATTTATAATTTGGATACATTTTGTACTTTTTTCTTGATAATCTATCAAATATATTATGAGTGAGTTTTAAATTGAACAAAGAGTTCATGTATATTTAATAAAAAAATCAATGTGTTTGATACTCTTATTTCAAATACCGGCAACAATAATGGAACTTGTGTTCTACTTGAAAAATTACCATTTGGTTGAAGACAAAATATATTAAAATTAGTTATTGGAACTGTTTTCCAAGAGTGTATGAGTGCCACATCGTCAACAGATGATATTTTTTTCCAATCAACAAAACTAACTAAAAACCTGCAACTGCAGATTAGGAGGTGGTCTTTCTTTTGGAAGGCCTATAAGATAGTACTATTGAATTTGCAAAAGATAATCTTAAAAAAATATATTCAAACGACAAAATAGAGAATTATAAGAACTATTTATTATATTTCTTGGCAATGCCCCTGAGTGTGGAATTAAGTTCATGTCGCCGAGTGTAATACACCATGTCTGTTTAGATTAGAATTCAAATTGATTACAAGGAAAGAACGAGGATTACATGATGTGTGTGCTTCCATTGTAAGAGTATGTATCAAAACTTACGTCAATGTATCTCAGGCCTCCAATTCTACTTTGAACGATCTTAGTCTAATATAGTGTTTAATTGCATATTATTTAAATGATAGACATATCTGACGTTTTAGTATTGGGTTTATATTTATTGATAAAAATATCACAGAAAATATTATCATTTTCAATATCTTGGAATTAAAAATACAATAAAATTAGCGGACCTTAACCTACTTAGCTCTAAAACTTTTTGAAAAATGCTGTTACACAGTGTTATGGTGTAGGTCTTAATATAGGTATCGGCACTTCGATATTTATCCATACTTTTCCGACTAAAAACGTCGTCAAAGGCAAGGAAACATTCACTTATTGGGGTTTTTGCAGAATTTTTGTATGGGACGGCTACTATATTAAGTTAAAGCACTCAATAACATAACTCAATCCAAGTGCAAAAATTTGTTGAAAAGTGATATTCGAATCCAAGACTTATATATTTCATGCAATGTTACATACCACTAAACGTTATAACGTATTAATTTAATAGTTTGGAGAAGAAACTTCTATGTTTCACTTACATAATTTAATTACAAAAGGTGAAACATGATATTATTTTTATATATAGCATGCTATTCCTAAACAAAGACTTCATTTAACTTACAACATTGAGTTGCAAAATGCATGACCCAAATAAGACCTTGAGGTTATTTGCAAGGAAATAACCATAGAGTGCTTGCTTTACATTTTTTATTTTTTTTTTGTAGGGTATTATCTGTAATGAATATTTATTTTTTATTGGTGTAAAATATTTTGCCCATTTTATAATAGAAAAGTATTAATTTAATCAACGTATTGTATTTACTAGTGTTGAGACTGGGTTCCAAGATCGATTTTTTTTCAAATAAACCGATTTTTATCTCATACCTAGGAACAAAATTTAATCTTTTAAATTCGTGGATCGATTTTTTTCGATCTCAATCTATGTACCTATTTTCTTCAATTCCTGGTCGTCCGTTGTGCATATATAATTTATGTGAAATATATGATTTCATAGGGTACTGTTAGTCTAATTTTCACAATTTTGAAGCAAGCATGACGTCATCAACAATTCATATGGGGAGTAGGCACCCAAATTTGAATTGTACAAATATGATAATGCTAATATTCCTATGTCCTCACTTTTGAAGCATACATGACGTAATTACCAATTTTATCTACAGAGTAGGGACCCAAATTTACTCAGTAGCTGGAATAAATGACAAAAAACTTTATTTTTATAGGATCAAGAAAAGATAACTCAAAACCAATTTGAGATATGTTTAAATAGTATATATATTTAGCTATATTCAATTTGGGCTCCTTTGTATGCAATAACAGCCTCGACCCGACGGCGAACACATTGGCAGCTCTTATCGATGAAATCAGCACCCATGGCGTACTACACTTCGAATCCAAATTTTGATTAGAGGTGCAGCAGACATGATTCTTAAGACTCCCAAGCTGCAAAGTCCAGGAGGTTGAGATCAGGGTTGGAGAAGGGCCACATAGAGGCAGGCCAGAAGTGATTTATATTTTGTTGCATAAGTTTTGGTTCTTTTTTGCATGTATGGGGCTATAATGGAATTTTGATGTTGAATACAGTTCGGATGGAGGTTCAAATGGTTTCAGCAGCCTCTTCTTGGAATTGACACAAGCGCAGATGAGATTGTACGCGTTGTTTTTTTGCTCCGACATTTGCACACTTAAAGACATGGGATAAATCCAAACTTGTTTATTTTTGTTTCATCTATCATTTGGTTTGTTAATGAAAACTTATAATTAAAAATAACAGGGATATAATCGTCATTGAATACTACTTCAAGTTTTGAGTTCCTACTTTGTCTAATATGGGGCTTGATTATATTCAAAATGTAATACTGATGAAATCCAAATTTTTCTTTGGCCTCAAATTAGTTTGGACTACATAAAGGTCTTGGATTTTCAGACCGAACCCCAAAACTAGTACATAATGTTAAAATTGAAATTTTCCAATTTAAATAACCTTTGTAATAATAATTTATCCATAATTTTACATCCAATTTTTTCTATATATTTATAAGTCAATTGAGAGTTTTCTCACGTACATGTTATACATATATCTAATTTTTCTATGAAAATAACCATATGACACAAATAATATAAGGCTAGAGGTCTTTTCATATCTTAAAATTTGATTATTTTCAATATTGCATTCACTCCATTTTGATATTCAAGTCAGTTTCAGGAGAAGCACGTTTTCAGAATTTATTTTTTTGAAATGAGCTATTGATCATTTTTTGAGGACAGTATAAATTAGTGATTATTAGAAATTATTTTCTAATAAAGAAATAAAACTCTTATTTTTTTGTCGGATAAATTGGATTGGGTGATTTTTTTCTCTTGATATTTGTGTAAAAATCATACAGGGAACGGGGATCAAATTGTCGCCTACTTTAAACCTTGATAACTTGCAGACGACATTATCAAATAAAAAACCGGTTACCAAATAGGAAAGCTATTCTTGTCAGCTGACGATACGTAGTTCAGTTAGCATCATGCCGTCATCATATGAGGAGATACAGAGCTATAAGTGGAACGAGGAGCTTTCGAGGTCCGCCGTAGTCATGGCATTGGTTAATAATGGAGGTGAAATCTCCAATTCAACGATTGCTTCAACCTTAGGAGTGAATTTACCAACGGTTCAGCGTATCCGTAAGAAGCTAGAGGACACCTGGGATGTTGATACCACCATAAAGAGGGCACCCAAGGAGGAGGGCACCGACAGGAAGGTCAGGGACACCGACTTTGTCGACAAGGTGAAGAAGATGGTTGAGGATGACCCTACCAGGTCCATGAAGGCCGGAGACAGGCCCTGGGTGTGGCAACAGGACTCAACACCCTGCCATGTGTCCAAAATCTCCATGCAGTGGTTAACCGAGAACTGTTATGACGTCGTAACCAAGTATTTGTGGCCTCCTAACTCTCCCGACCTTAATCTTTTGGACTATTTTGTCTTGGTCTATGTCGAGAGACATACCAACAGACATCCCCATCGCACTAAGGCCAGCCTGATGGACTTAATCAAGGAGGTATTCGGCAACATGGACAATGAGATGGTCAGAAGAGCCTGCAGCCGGTTCAGAGGCCGTATTGAGGCTGTTATTGATGCCAACGGTGATTATATCGAATGAATGGTTACTCTATACCTATATGCTCGTCAGAGTTTTGATTTTCAATAAAAAAGCTAAAAAATGTATATTTTGTGTTGTTTTTTGTAGAAAAATATTTTGGCGACAACTTGATCCCCGCTCCCTTTACTTAAGCCAGCTGATTTGCTGTAGAACCTTAAATTTATGGTGATTAAAAAGTCTGTCATTATTTAGCCACTTAATTCCAAAGTAACTTATATTTAAATAGTTTGAGCCTATCACTACAACTTCAAACTCATTCCCCATAGATAGGTATTTTATAAGCTTTTTTCATTGGATAGACACTTTTAAACTCATTTCCAATATCAAAACATATATTTTCAACAAATGTGTTCATTTCGATTTTTAAAAAGGATAGATAAAAGTTTTTAGTATTCTCCTTAGAATTGGGAAATATGTTAAAATAAGATTGGGTTTGATGAAGAAAGAAGAATATCCCTTAGCAACCTACATTGATACTTTTTTTTTTTCACACAATAATTTTAATTCAACACACCTTTTTTATTCTTCTTAAATAGTTTTCTTTAAATATGGAGACTATACGTGGAGTATAAATCGTGAGCATTTTTTGAACGTGCAATATTTTTGTTTCTGCCTACCTTAATCATATTTTTTTTTTTTTTTTTCATAAGCTGCTGTCATTATTTTTTTCATTCTTGAGAAGAGAAAATCTAAGTATTGTACTCATAAAAGACGGAGAATGCCACTGATGATATGTTGGAAAGTTTCAAAAGTATAGCTTTGTTGGAATAAGAGTATAATTGAGGATTAACGACGGAGTAATTCTTGCTAATGTCTTTGCTTGACATTGTGTTTAGTTTTTTGCCCATAGCTGCTTACTCTCCTTCAAAACATTCTTCAAACTATCAGGGTTACCATTTTAATTTTTGGTTTGTTTGTTTATACACAAATGCCCACTATCTTTAATTTTAACTGAATGTTAATTAATGACACACAATATATGTATTCACGACAAATATACTAAAAAAGTTTGATAACTACCATGGTGTATTATTTTAAATTTTGGAAAGCCAGAATTAACCCAGCTCTTGGTAACTGAGCCAAAAAGAAAAACAGTTGCAACTGTCCCTTATCTCCTTTACTGACATGTAGACTCAAGATTGTTGATACATTTTTTAACGAAAATGAGGATTAAAAAAAAGAGCTAAAGTTATGAAAAATGAACACCAAAAATGTGACAATTGGGCAATTTGCATTTAAAGAAAAAAACAGATGGAATCTTCATAGCTCATGGACAACGCACTCGGTAGAAATTATTACCTTGCACTCAATGTGTGTAGGTTCGTGCCTAGTTGATTTCTGGAGAAAGAAATATACTTTATGTATATGCACTTCACAAAAGACTCCCAATTAGTTGGAGTAATTTTAATACTAAATGTTTACTAATACTTAATCAGTACAACTCCATCTAACCAATTAAATGAACATTAAAAAATTAATTGAGAAATTTTTATTTCAAGAAAAATACAGTTTGATAAAGAAATTAGTAATTATTTTATATTTAACATAAACCCTAACAGGCTCAATTTAAATTGCACAACATCCAATCAGAGGTTTAAACGGCTCGAACGATTTTTTTAGGAATCCTTGAATGAACTTCAAAGAAAGATAGTTCCGCTATAGCGTTGTTAACCTCGTTACTCTTTGTGAATAAATTTAAGGAGAAAGATGAAGATGAGAACTATATATGGGCTGGTGTTGTAGATGTCAAGAAACCTATTTCATGGTTAGATGGTGGAAAATATAGTTCAGTCATAAAAAGAGTGTATTGAAGATTCATTCAACGTTTATGTGTCCATACATAAGTAGCATATAATGACATTTCCTGTACGATCAAACTATTTAAAAGTATATTTTATAATTTGCAGGTAGCCATATATGATGCTCGTTCAAATAGGTCCAAGATCCTTAATTATCTTAAATTATAATCTAAACTAGATTTTTTAACCCTTGCATCTGTCTCTGGCTAGAAAGACATTTTCAATGTTTGATAGTTCATATTTTAGTGCAATTGGTGGCCAAAATACTACTTTTTATAGTTGATATATATATTCAAATAATAGTAGACATATTGGGTGTGAGTATTGACCTCCCTACCTCCAAAAAAAATTTAAAAAAATAACACAATCAGTCAAAAAATTGGCATCGAGGGTAAGCCGGCACTCTGATGACTACCAAACACTCATCATTGGCGATAGGCTTAGCATTTGGTGCATCCAATGGATTGAAAATGCCACTCATCTGGTTCAAATCAGGGTACCAGTGGTAGTCAACACCATTGACTACGTCGAAATGTTGAAGTTTAATTTAATTCCATGGATCAGGGACTGAATCCGGACGGGAATGTGGTACTTGATCGAGATGGTGCACTGAGACACACACCAACGGTTACACATTCCCTTTTACAGACCAAACACTATGTTCTGGTGGGTAACAATGGAGGCTCCATACTAGCCAGTTACCAACCCACTTGACTTTGCCTTTAACTCTCATATCGAGCCCAGGGACTGACGGACAAAGGCACCGAATAGCAAAGCTCTCAAGGATTGTGTTGACAAATTTCATTACCCCTAATTACTTACCTCCTGTCAAAGCATCCAGCGATACATCGAGGCCAATATCAAAGTCGATGGACACACTAAAGATTAGAAATGGAAACACATGTGGCAACATCTGTGCAATGCTTAGTTAATATAGCTCCCCTAGTTCCCGAAATAAAACATGTAGAAAATTCCATAGCTTAAGTGTCAAGTTTTAAGTCACACAGTATGAGTGTATGTATATTGTGTTAAATTTTGGCACGTCCAACCAGCTCCATGTAATAGAGCCAAAAGTAAAAAAATCAGTCCTTGGTATACTTTGCAAATGACTTTAAATATGATATAAAAATGTAATAGGCGCTATCACATAGCCTTGTGTCCGTCCTTATTTAGACTGCAGTCCCGTCCAGATCACTCTCGGCCCGTTCCAGCTCAGTTATGTAAATCAGTCCTAAAAACTTAAAAATATTGGTCGTTGATGACGTCACTCAACTTTATTCATTCTTTTTTTTAATAGTTCTAGTACTGTCAGACCGAAGGACCGAACCTCCCTAGGACCGTTACTAAGACTGAACTGGACTGAATAAATAAGAAATGACACAACACTACTATCGCATATTGGGTATATATATTTCTTTTTTTCACAAATCAAACATAGTCTATCAAACTTGTCATCAACATGAAAATTGTAAATACGTGAAGCGTGAAGGAGGAGGTATTGAAGCATAAACTTACACAAAATGACATATATTTAAATATTTTTAGTAAATTATTGAGCAGAGATTTCACTTTTGACCTGACAAATATGTATATATCATATAATAATGTAGAATATTTTTAAAGTGTTTAAAACCATTATTACAAAGGATCAAATTATGTTTATTGTAAGGAAAAAAACCATGACATACATTATTTTTATATGACCAAAAAGCGTAATGTAATTTCCCATATGCTTTGATGATTTATCAAAAGAAAAAATAATAAAGGCATGTCAACATGTCTTTCGTCTCTATAATTTTTGTGTGTTTGTACATATTTTTTTTTATATTTGAGGGAATATTAAATCAAAAAATAACCTTATTACTTCCAAATATATATTTTTTCATTATGCCCCTAAATACACATTTTCAGAAATTAAAATTAATTATGTTTCAATTTCAAGAATACAAGGAAATGCTAAGCTATTTTGCAAATAGTCTTAGTTATAATGACATTTTTCTGTTCATAGTTGTTGTTGTTTTTTTCATAATATCTCTTTATGCTCCACAAAGGGTTCATAATCAGAGATTCAATTAATATTAATGTATGTTAGAAAAAAAGAAACTGATAATTAACGGAACCAGCTTCCCAATTTGAAGAATTTTTGGGAGGAGAGTAGCTTAGCTGTCATGACGTTTTATTAGAGCAGCTGTGAGCAGCTATGAGATGAAGGAAATAAACTCAAAGACCCACTCCTTATCTAGCAATGCTATGGGCTGGAATTACAACGTACTCTGATTCCAAAAAGGGATGTAAACTTATAACTTCAGTATAAACCTTCAGAGTTACTCTTCGTTTTTCACGCCCTAGTTATTATTTTATAAGTATTATTCTCTTCTCAAAAATAAAAGAATAATGAGGGAGGAGCCACGTGAATTATCTGGACATTTTATTTTTCTTTGCCACTGATGAAACAATGATATTGGCAGGAGTTAGGCGATGTTCGATTATACTCCAAGTCCAGCAAGGACTTACACTTATGACTCTGCAACAAATCCTCAAGGTGACTCTCTGTCTTACATGCACTAGTGATTATTTTGTACTTATTGTTAGTCTCTTAAAGAATCTAAGAATAATCATAACAGCTTTTGCAGGAAAAAATATCTTTTCAGGTAGTAATATAGAAAAATTGTACAATTTATAAATATCATATTTTTTAAAGCAATGATCATAAAACATGGGCTAACAAGTCCCATTTTGGTTAAGCGCCAATTATTTAAATGTTACAGTATTGAAATGACTGGATTAAAAATCAAAGAAAATAGCCAATTAAAATTATATTTGACAATTATTTTACAAGTATCTTTGCATATTTTTCTTGTTCCCAAAAATTGCAATAAGCGGGAATACTTTGCATTTGAAATTACTAAATAATTTAGTAATTAGAAAACTAACTAATATCATCGATTTCTAAAATTTTAGTTTTATATTTATTTAAATTAAGTTATTGGTTTTCTAGGTATTTCATCATCAGGGAGGACCTCAGACACTCTCCAGGATCAGGTAGGAAACCTCCATGTCGGTCAACTGCCTGAAGTTGGCGTTCAAGATAAAGCCGAGCTCCTCAATTCCTGACATGGCCAAGTAGATTAACAATCCCCAACAGGGGTGTCCAGAGCTAAAAAAGGCAGAAGGAAAGTCTCTGCGGCGTATTCAGTGGCCTCTGTTGACAGTACAGCAGAGAAAAGCTCTGATGAGATGACATTTACGGGATGTAGCATAGGAGTACCGATATGTCTCCACAACCAAACACCCTCCTTCAGTGATGATGTTAGGCCTCGTTGCATCCAGCTGGAAGGCCATGAATTCTTTAGATTACTGGCTCAAGACAGATGAGTACGTCAAAATTCTGTACACCAAAGTTCGTCCATGGGTAAAATTTTCCCTGGGTATTCCAACAAGATGGAGTACCTGCCACATCGCAAAGAAACCCAAAGAGTGGATCCAGCGCTTCTAGAAAAAGGACTTCTGACTGCCACAGAGCCCAGACCTTAACCCCTAGACTATTCAAATATTTAAAAGTTTTAGTTAACGACCATTATTGGAGAACTTTTTTCAAAACGTCGTGGTCTTCAACAATTTTACATTCCAAATTTATTGGAATGTGTTTCCTGATGCATCTGCATGAAAAAAAAACATTTATATTTCTTCTAGGAAGATTCGGATCTGTGGTCAATACCCAATATGTTGTTGAGGTCATGACGTGTAGATTATACTTTGTTTTTGTTCAAAACATTCTTATAAAATGCAATAAATCTTATTGCATTAGCAAAGAATGTGTACCGATGTTTGTAGTTTCTTGACAGAGAATGTGCAATGTATAATCTCATCTTGATGATTTGTTGATAGATAAACTTCTTTAAAGAACCGAATTGGTTCAGTCCACTTAAAGTTCACTCCCCATGAATAAAATAATGACAACAGCTTAGGAAAAGAAAATTCCTTCTTCCGTTTCCAAATCCAAAAAACGAGTGAGCTAAAAAAATACACCAGATTTGCTTCACTAAACATACCTATGCACCAGCTACCAAGAGCAATTAAATTTATTTAATTTTTTTTGGCCCAGAGTTCGGGTGGTTTACTATACACAAAGTAAACACATTGAAGTAAAAGCAAAATAATTAACTTCTTAAAAAAAACAATCAAACAAATACACAAATTACCAATATACAAATATTTAAAATAACATATATTTTAAAATGCTTAAATTCTAGATTTACATATCTAGAATTGGTTTATTATTTAAAATAGTCAATAAAACTTCCATCTAGAGCTGTATGTTTCTTATTTATCGATAATAGTCTATAAAGTGTAGACACAAATTTCAGTGTAGTAATATTAGCTCACATTAAGTCCAACGACACGTAGATATCCCCCTTTTTAATATTCCCATATATATTGTCTAATTCTCATTCTTCCATTCTTTTCAGGAATAAATTAATATTATCCTCTTTTCTTCTTCTTACCCAACCTAAAAATACTTGCACCGTTCTTTTTCACCCATTTATTAGTAGGCAGCGAATTTGTAATGAGCTTATAATTTACCCACCATGTTAAATGGCAAATCAGAAGTCATTGAATGCTTTTAAAATCACCATGGCACATTTGTTGCCCCCCAACTCTTCCTGAATTCAAGTGTTATATTTTCAAATGTCCAATTTTATGTTGAAATGGCTGTACAACTCAGGGAAGTACTCGCATTACGATTTGAAAGCTAGAAACGAAGGGTGAAAACCTTTATTTTCAACAAATTTTAATGTGAGTTCTAAAAAAGAAGTATATTTCATTCACGATCACCCAATATTTAAGTCAAAATCATATATATATTATACCTATTCAAGAGTTAAATCCAATCATTTGAAATATAAATTATTGAGTTTTTATAGTCAAAAGAGTATAAAAAGTATAATTCAATAGAAATCTTGATTAAATTATGTTATTTTTTATATTAAAATTACATACGCTGCATTAAAATTACATGGAAATTAGCAATAGTTTTTACCACAACAATCTGGAGCTTGTTTGAGTTAGACACAGCAGTATGGCATACAGGTGTGCAAGCTATCTATTCTGCCACTTTGGAAAACTCTCTTGGACAAACTTAAGTACTTATCCAGCTGATTTTTTTTTTTTTTTTTTTTTTTTTTTTTTGTTAGATAAATTGTTAAGCTTGCACAAATTGGAAAAAAATGGAATCAACGAATACATTGTCCCAAATATTTAGAAAATGCACGAAGTCCTCTTGGGAATCCGTACTCGGAGCGACAATAAAACAATTACTGGAGCTCTAGGACTCAGTGAGACGCTTGTTCGCAAGGTTAGGAGATAATTTTAGGCCTCTAAAAGTAATTTTGAGGCAACAGCAATGCGGACTGAGGTTAAAGGCCTCCAAGACAATTTTGACTACTTCATTTCAGAGGACTTTTGTCCTATAAAAACGCCAGATATGAATCTGATGGGCAACCAATCCCACTGCAACACCCCGAAAGACTAACTTATAATCGGATCAAAATGGAATTCCAGGATTTACCAAGGGACAAAATGGTAAAGGCTTGCTTGCACTTTTGAGTTCGTATAGAGACTGTAATTGGTGCAGGAGGTACTTTTAGTAAATTCCATCAATCAGAATCCATCAAGCTTTCAGAATCAGCTTCTTTTTTTTTTTTTTTGATAACTGGTTGGAGAGAAGGTTGCACTTAAAAAATATTATTTTTGCGACACTGATAGCCTGGACACCCTGTAGATTGAATCTAATTAGATATTATAACAATCAATACCGTGTCAGTCAAATGCTACTAATATATGCGTAGTCAGGTACGATTGCAACAGTTAAAAAATATAATTTGAGTTAGAAATTAAGAAAATTAGACTAAATAATATTTTTTAAGTAGTAAAAAATGATCTAAATACTATTCGGGACTCTTTAGGATGCTGGCAAGTATTTTATTGACGAACAGGGAATTTGTTTTTTCTGTCAATGTATAAAAGAAACAATCGATTTAATTTTGTGATATATTGCTTATAAAAAATGTATGGGGGGCGTTATGAAAATGGTTAGTACATTATTAATTTAAACTGGGCAAATAAGATTTCCTCTCTTCTTCGAACAATAAAATGATGAACAATGATGCAACTTTTATAAAAATGCAATATATTGTCTATAAATTACGAACAATAAAAGAAAACAACCTTGATGGAATTTTACATAATGCCAATCTTTTCTTTTTTTTTAGTTCATCGTCCAATTAATCCTATTTTTAGATTATTTTTTTTTAAACATTGCAGATTGTGCTCTGTTTTATAATAGTCTTTTTAATTTCGTTTGTCAACAAGTATTAAAGAATTATTTTTCTAGTATATTATGTTACATTATAATCAGATTGTAAATATTTAAATGAGTACCAATAGAAAGTATAAAGCTTAGACAGTATATGTATATTTTGAAAATACTTAATTTTGACTTTTTCAATTAAGCTCATGTTAAGAATAAACATACAAAACACTTAAAAATAAACATTGAAGGCACTGGCAAGCAAAATGAGCTATAAAAAAACATAGAGTAGGTCTGAATATCGCTTGTACATAATTTTTATTAAATATAAGGTAAACTACATTTATAGAGGGATACTTATTCAAAATTCAATTTTCTTTAGCAATACTTCCCTTCACTATTTCCCTACACCTTTGGTACACTAACTTAAGGTCGAGGCTGACATTTTGGCCCAGTGCTCTTCCACAGAGGTCTTCAGGCTGGTGATATTTTGGTGGTAGGTAGTACATGTAATTTATCTATAGAACTCCACACATAAAAGTAGAGAGAATTCATGTTTGATGATCACAAAGACCAAAGTTCCTTTGACCAAAATCCCGCCGACACAACTTTTCTTTTTAAATAGGATTGATTCACCTTTTATGTGTGGCTTGGAGGACCATCTTGAGTTTATATGCAATTAGAGCTGTTGAACATTTGTAAAATATTGTGGTCCAAAACACTTTTTTATTAGATGTTAATCATTTTACCATTTACCCAGACTGGAGAAAAGGCTTTTTCATCCTTTCTAAACTATTCCGTGGTTAATGAAATGGATTTAATGGGGAGTTGATATGTAGTTTTATTATATAAGACATACGTGTGCCTGTGAGTCTTTAGAAGACAACTAACTCATGACATCTATAGTGTATATACGTGTAAATAAAAGTAATGATGCAATATGGAGATCCCACCAACTTCAAATTACTAACAGCATTATTTTTCATTGAAGATACTTTCCCATATAACAAACACTTTGGGGCTCATTCTCTTGATTCCTGGTGATGTATCTGGTGCTCATTGAGTTGCCCACACAGTCCACAGTAAATATTTTATATAAAAAAGAAACACTAAATACTGTTCTCAGAAACTTTCTTCAATAGGTTAATTATTTAAGAATAACATTATGTTTGTTGACATAAAATAATAGTTATTAAAACTTTTTGAGTCAACGTAGCATCTTGAAATATTTATTATAATTTAATAAAGAAACTTTATTTATGTCATAAAGTGTCCGAGTAATATTGAGACTTACTGTTTGTCTTAGACAAGTTTCTTTAAATGAGGAAAAATGTCCTATCAACAAGAAAAAGACAATCCCACTTTGAAGAAAAGAATGTTTTTTTAAAAGTAACACTCTGAATGATATAGTTTACCTCAGTACAGGGTCGTTCAGGTAAATCCGGACCATACATCTTGAGCAATAAGGAATACATTTAACTCGGTTATTTTTATTTTAAAATGAGAGGTGAGCCTAAGCTTTAAGTTGGTTACACAACTTTTATTTCAAAACAAGTATTTACAATAGAGGAGACCCGGAGGAATATCATAATATAATTTGCTTGCGCTGGACAAAGCAAGCTTTACATCAAAAATATCCTCTGGTATCAAAAGAGCACAGTCTACGACGTCTATAACCGCTGGAAGGAGGAAGGGGTATATAGGAGAAACTTCCATAAGTCACGGAGGGATAAAAAACGCACTCCCAGGTTCCTCATAGCCCTGAAACGGTTTCTGAAGATATCGACTAACACTCCAATTAACCCTCTTCCCAAAAAAACGCCAAGTGATCAGTGTAACAGTCTCAATGGCCATAAAAACTTATGTGAGGATAAAGTCATCCCTCTACGTAGGGTTTATCGTTACCGACAAAATGAACGCCACCTAGCCTACCCATTGAAGAAAATTGCTTAATGATTTGATGTCCTATGCTAACCGAATCATTGTTTATTTGGTTGAGAAACAATGGACTGTTGACATATCCCATAACATCCAGAACGACAGATGGCTGACTACAGAGAGAAATAATGTTCCCCACGTCTTTAAAACCAAGTTTCTGGCCAGCATCATGACCCTTAGGGTCCTTGGAAATAACTGCAAAGGCATTCCCCTATCTTCATTGACTAACAGAAGAAGGGTGCTCCTTGAACCCCTGTTTGACCAAGTGATACCTTTGAAGAAAGCTGAGGCCAATAGTATCCCGTTCCTGTTTCAACAATACATATCACCCTCTCAAAAAGCCTGCAAGACCCAAAACTTGTTGAAAGAAGAGAAGTTACCATTTTTGACCCCCAGGCCTGGCTTTCTAACTCCCCCGATATGAATCCCATGGATTACATCTTTTAAAGGGAGTTAGACAAGGTCAGGAAATCCAGTAGGTATCGTATCGAGCGAATGATTGGCGAAGATGGCAGATATATTGAATGAATTTTTCTTTTGTTTTATTAGAACTTTAAATAAAATTTCAAGCCTCTACTTGCTTCTTTTATTGATCGATATGCCCTTAAAAGTGATCCAGATTTACCTGAACGACCCTGTACACTATAAAAGATAGACTATTCATAAATTATTATCATACTTGATATGTTTCGCACACTTTCCTTTCATTTCCATGTTTCATATTCATCGTTGGAGTACATAAATGATATGAACTTATCAAAAATATTCTTTGAAATCTCATTTATTAATTACTTAATTTGCTTATAGCTCAGAATCTAATAAAATATCCTCCAAAAAAAATTGAAAACAGAAATTATAGGATAATCTCCCAAGCATAATGAAAATTATGAAATGGGACTAAATGATCCCACTAGACCAATTGGCAAAGCGACAATCAATTTTTGTTCAAATTTAGCTGGCTAAAAGAAAAAATTTAGTCGGGGAGGATAACCTAAGGTTTCATGAATTACTCGATAACTACGCAACTTATATTTAGTTTACAATTGAATTAATGTAGAAAAAAGTATACGTCAAGAAGAATAAGGATGAGTGATGTCATTTGTGTTACTTAGAAAGGGACATTTCGTGAGGATTTTTTTTTTTTTTTTTTTCTTAGCCAACAAAAATAGACCACAAATGATCCGATTAACAGAAAGAACTATATAAATGAGTTTTTGCAAGATTT